>NC_040246.1:22457506-22757506 GCF_001444195.1 Xiphophorus couchianus
TTGTTTTCTCATCATGCAGCCTTGAAACAGTTATACAGGAACAGTCTTCAGTCAGAGGCTTTTTCAGACTCGTTGTGAGACTGGCTGCTACTGGAGAACTTCTAATTTCCCTTTGGGATAACTAAAATGTTTTGAATTTAACTGAATTTTGAATTTGAGCAGAAACTCACACCACACTATTTAGATTCCATGACATAAAATCCTAATAAAAACATTAAAGTTTGAATTTGCAATGTGACAGAAGATGTGAATCTAGTTGCTGATGTTAGTGACTCTGATGTTGCATTGCCGTCTCTTTGTGCAGCATGCTGGGTGGCAGCGTGTCGCCGTGTTAGTGGAACGATGGAGCGTCGACAGGTGGAGGGAAAGAAAAGAGGCCACGAAACCAAACATGTACCTGCTTCAATTTGCAAGGCAGCGACTTTAAATGCTTGATAAGGAGACAAGAAGAAGCAAACAGTCAAAAACCACAGATAAAACTCTGGGCGCTACGCAGCCGAGACCCAACCTGCGAACAAAGATGGCAGACGTGAACACAGACAGAAAGAAACGGGCGGCGGCCTGGAGACGTAGAAACTGTTAGAGAATTATGAAACAACGAGCGCTAATCTCCGCCGACACCTTTTACTCAACAAAAAGCAGAAGTTTCAATTCAGGGAAGATTCAGACGGAGAACGTGACACAAAGTGAGTGTGTGTGTGTGTGTGTGTGTGTGTGTGTGTGTGTGTGTGATAAGAGTGTAATTACAGCTGGGCTGGGCAGAAGGATGGGGAAGAGGAAACAGAGCTCAGTGAGGGAGGAAGCGTCTTGGTATGGAGATAAGCTCCACCAGAGCTGGGCTCATTGTCAGCGTACAGTACCAGAGTGCGAGTGTGTGTGCGTGTGTGTGTGTGCGTGCGGGTGTGTGTGTGTGTGTGCACGCCAGCCCCAACAGTTGCTCTGATGATCGTCCCGGCAGCCGCAGGGAGCCGAACTCACACAGACACCGGCTCGGTAATTACGCTGCTCACAAACCCAGATTAGCAGGAAAACGCAGACGACTGCGGCGTAAATGTTAAGAGAAAATAAAAACAAAGCAGGAATCACGACGATCGGAGGAGAACGGGCTCATCTAGCTCTGCATCGCTCACTCGGCTGCCGGCTGGGCGCCGATAAGCAGACGTCTCCTGAGCTGTCTTATCATTAAATTGTTCTGTTCTGGAGAAGCAGAGCTTCAGCAACGAGGTCAGAGGTCAAATCAAGGCTGAAGTTAGACGGCATGCAGGCCGTCTTCATTTATCGCATTAATTCATTTAAAATCGTGAAGCTCATGTTGGACCGATCCACTGAGGTTAAGAATCGGCCGATATGGATCCGATCCAGAAAAACAGCTACATGAAAACAGACCTGCTTACGGCGCAGCTCACCGTCACAACAACAAACATTTCAAATATTCAAAATAAAAACAACAGAAACAAGAAATAAAACGAATTATGAACAAAATTATCCTTCAAAGAAAGGAGCAAGACTGAAAACTTATCTTACAGTTTTTAGGAGAAAGTAAAAAACAATAAATTATGCAAATAAAAATTTAATTTGTTTTAATTTATTATTGGTTTATTGATTACTGTGACAGGCCTAAGGATACTTAAATACACCAAAAGCTTCACAAGCGGATAATTCCAGGTTACTTTGACTAGACAGTCGTGAGCATTGTGCCGAACATGGATGCTAATGCTAATGCTAGCGAGGTTACCATGGCTGGGTCACATGGGCTGGAGGGGAGGCCCTCCCTGGCATCCTCTGCAATAACATCCTGACATGGAGACAGACACTGAAAGGTTAACGAAGCTCGCATCTGATTGGATGACAACAGCCTGGAAAACGTATTCACACCCTCTGACCTTTCAGATCCTGATTCGCTAAAAACAGAAACTGCAGAGAAATTTACTGAGATTTCATGTGACAGAAAGATTCTTCAAATAAACATCTGTGGTGTGCAGAATATGCCTTTTATCTGACTAATGGATTAATCACCAGAGTACTAGATTAATTGTCAGAATAATCTATTGTCTATGTTAATAGATTAATCGTCAGCTTAAACAATTCAAACAATTAATTGATTATTCTGACGATTAATCTTCAGAATGTAATGTTTAATTGATTAGTCGTCTAGTCAAACGATTAAACTAATTTTATAACTCAATCAATCAATTATTCTGGCAATTAATCGACAGAATAATTAATATGTTAATTGATTAATAAAATAATCGTTCGGTGCAGCCCTACAATAATCTCTGCTTGTTTATCACATTAAATCCCAATAAAAATCTGATGTTTGCAGTTGGAACAAATATAATAAAGTTCAAAGTGTGTGAATACATTTGGTCAGTGTGGAAGCTGCAGAAATGAAGACATTTTGAAATGAACAATTGAAGAAAAGTAAAGCCAAAGCGAGTTAGATGAGGAAGAGGAAATGAACAAAATGAAACAGGAAGATGAGACAGGAGGAAGTGTTAAACAGGAAGTGAAGCGTCTGGTTTGTTCATGCAGCAGGTTGGACCCAAACACCAGGTCAGGAAGAAACATCAGCGATGTGAGCGGAGATGAGGCGGTCCGGTGCTTTCCCTCGTTACTTACGAGTCCGACGGCGTCCTGCGGCGGACTGGACAGTTTAGCGGAGGGACGTGAGGATGAGGGGGCAAGGTGAGCGTAAGGTCGCGGCAGGTGGTAGACATGATGGGGGAAATATGGCTATGATGGAGAGAGGACAACCAAACGCTGAAAATCATGCAAACATAAAACAACATGGGGAAATATCTGGGACATAACGGATTATTCCAAACCATCGGTGTCTCAAAGTGTGGCTCAGGGGCCATTTGTGGCCCTTGAAATGATTTTATTCGGCCTCTGAATGGTAAAAATTCAGGCAACGGATTTTTACTAATTTGTTGACCAGATTTGATCATTTATCTGATTCATGGGATTCACTTTGGCAAGCTCATGTTGTTGAAAATGTGCCAAATAAATAAAGTTTGACTTTGTGGGATTTTAAAAATATTATTCCTGTTTTCTATGGTTCATGGGAAACATTTTTATTAGTAATTATCCTTATTTGTTGCTACATAATGTTTTTAAGTTAATAGCTTCACAGGGGAATGATGAGAAACATAATTATGATTCTTTGTATGTTTGATAAATTGACAATAAAGTAAACCTTGACTTTGGTCTCTGTTACAAATAAATAAATTAAAAGAAAAAAACCTGGATGAATACTTTGTGATTCACCTTACATATTAAGATTCAGGGATCAGGGAAAGATGATTTTTAAATGTGAATCTGCATCAAACTGCCTGAACTGGCAAACCAGTTTGTGACAGGGCCGGGCAGAACGGTTCTGAGGGCCGCATATGGCCCCCGCGCCACACTTTGGACACCGTTGATCTTAACATTCGGACCCTGATGCGTCTCACCCGGTTGTAGAAGGGGTGCTGAGGGCCCGTCATCCCACTGAAGTAGGCGCTGTGTGGCTGAGGCGGCAGCGCGCCGCCGAAGGAGCCGATCGGGGAGCCGGCGGCGGAGAGCGGGCCGAAGCCCGGCGCGGGTCGCGGCGCTGCCTCCTGCAGGGGCAGCGTGGGGTAGGTCACCCCTCCTAAATGCATCTGCTCCCTGGCCGCACGCACATCTAAGAGAGGAGCAACGGCAGAACACAGAGGAGAGGTCGTCAGCGTCTTGGCGTTGAGCATAAAGAGCCTTCAGATCCGCCCACGCTGCAGAAACTGGTTTATTTTATGATCTCCAGAGGGACGCAGATAACAACGGCCCTGAATGTAAGGAGGAAAACGGTTTTCAAACACGTGATGCTGGTAAGAGGAACATTCTCAGATTCTTTAGTCTAAAGCTAAATATTTAGCATGCTAAGATAGTATTAAATTTGAAGCTAAATATTTCATTTGGAGCAAAATATTTAGCATGCTAGAAAAATATTGGGTTTGCATCATAAATATTTAGTTCAAAACAAAAAATTTATGATGAAAACCAAATATATAGCTTGCAGCTAAATATTTAGTTTCAAGACAAAATATTTAGCTGCTTACTCAATATTTACGTTGGACCTAAATGTTGAGTAACTATTGATTTTGCAGGTAAATATTTGGCTTGCTGCCAAATATTTGGCATACAAACTAAATATTATAGCTTGGAGGAAAAATTTAGCATACCAACTAAATATTTAGTTTGGAGCTTGAAACACTAAATGTTTGTAGGTAAGTATTTTGTATACTAGCTTGATATTTAGCTCAAAACTAAATATTTAGTTCATATTTTGTTTTTGTTTATCAGCATTGTGTCTTGGCCCTGACTATAAAGAACCGACTATTTTTGGTTTATTTTATGATCTCCAGAGGGAAGTTAGAAACGGTTATGACTTTAAGAAGAAAACTGTGTTTCAAACATTCCCAAATCACAGCTGGGAATTATAACAAGCACGATTTTTCTCCCATGATCTGCACGTCCAAAATGGGAGACATTCAGAGTTAAATGACTTTTAATCCCACTTTGATTCCTCAAGACATTTTTCTGCAGATTTTCTGCCAGTGAAGAGAAAAACTCCTGCAGCCACTCAGCAGAAAATCTGATTCACTCACACAGATCACCATGTAGGGGAACAGTCAATAATCAACACCAACAATCTGGGATCTTTATCATGTCACGAGTTTAAAAATCATATTTTCATTATGTTATTCATTCATTTATAAATGTCAAATTAAAACCAAGTACATGACTAACAAAATATTTATCTAAACTAAATAGGCTTTTTAGTTAGCAAGCTATTGCTAAAACTTAACATTTAGTTTGGATCTAAATATTTAGACTGAAGGTCAATATTTAGCACGTAGCTAAATATTTCGAATGCTAATATATATTTAGTTTGGAGTTCAATATTTAGCATGTTAACTCAATATTTAGCTTGGAGCTAAATATTTAGCAACCTAAGTAAATATTTAAATTGAATCTAGATATTTACTTTGAAGCTAAATATTTAGCAACCTAAGTAAATATTTAACGGGCTGCACAGTGGCGCAGTTGGTAGCACTGTTGCCTTGCAGCAAGAAGGTCCTGGGTTCGATTCCCGGCCAGGGTCTTTCTGCATGGAGTTTGCATGTTCTCCCTGTGCATGCGTGGGTTCTCTCCGGGTACTCCGGCTTCCTCCCACAGTCCAAAGACATGACTGTCAGGTCGATTGGTTTCTCTAAATTCTCCCTAGGTGTGAGTGTGTGTGTGCATGGTTGTTTGTCCTGTATGTCTCTGTGTTGCCCTGCGACAGACTGGCGACCTGTCCAGGGTGTACCCCGCCTCTCGCCCGGAACGTAGCTGGAGATGGGCACCAGCAACCCTCCCGACCCCATTAGGGACAAGGGTGAACAGAAAATGGATGGATGGATGGAGTAAATATTTAATTTGAAGCCCAATTTTTAGATGGTAAAAATAAAAATTTAGTTAAAATCTAAGACATTTATAAATGAATAAACAACATGGTGAAAATATGACTAAAATTACTCTTTTTTCCTCTTATGACCCGTTAAATAATCCTAATTATTGCTGTTGTTTTCTGTGTTGCTTTATGATCGTCAGTCCGTACCATCAGCTCTCAACTCTGCTGCTATAATTACTTTTCCCCATAAATCTGCTCTCCTCTGAGGGCGAAACCTCCCGAATTAAGCGAGGAACAGAGCGGCTCTGTGTGCGCAGACCCAGAAAACAAGACGCAGGCACCAGAATGTCTCCTGCTCACACAAGCGGCAGCTGAATGACGCGCCGAGTGAGACCCAATCCGGCCCGCCAACACAATGGGGCCCTTATGAGGCGAGTCCGGACTGCGGGGCGGGAGTCACTGACGGCGCCGCCCACCGGCCGGCTGCAGGACGCCGGGTAGCAGCCACCGACCGGGCCGGGTCGAAACACACACCTTTATGCTTCAGAACCAAACATCAAAACAAAACACAAGATGATTTTAGACCAAACCAATGGTAGTGAGAAAGTTTCCAACAAATAACTTGGGCAGGTCTTCTGGTTTCTGTTTCTACCAACTTTGAACTGGAGACGCACCGATTGCAGTTTTCTGGCCGATCGCCGATCTTTGAAAAGCCGGACCTGCCGATTCTGATTGTGGCTGATAATGAAGTTTTGTTTTTTTAAAATGTTGGTAAATTTAGCAAGAAAATTGCTGATTTGGCAACAATGCCAACTATTAAACCTATTGTAAACCTATTGTAAACCAGGAACATGTAAGTATTGGCTGATCACTGAACTCCTGAAATGAAGAAAATCAGCACCGATAAATTGGCTGGTTGCACATCCTACTTTAAACGTCTGCAAACGTTTCCGTACGATGACCCCCCAAACAGCCTTAACCTGTTTTCAACCCCCCCCCCCACACACACACAACTACAGAATATGTAAAAAAACAAGTTTTAGTTCTAGAATGTTTTTACTCACTATTCAATAATTACTGCATTCATGTAGCATAAAAGCTGCCAAATTTTGATTTTAGGTGGCAGAAATTTTTATTATTATAACTTTATTACCAGATAATTTTTTATCATAATTCCTTGGTTGGATTATGAAAAAATATATAATGTTTTATATTAATAAAATTTTATTTCTACAGTTTTTCTGATTTTTATGTGTTTTTTTCCCATTTCTTGCTAGTCGTGCTAGCTTGGTAGCCAATCAGAAAATTAGCATCAGAAATAACATTTTAATCAATTATTTAACTTAAATTTTGTATAAAAAACATCACTGAAGGATACAAGATTAAAAAATTTATGGGATTCAGTTTTTTGTTTTTTGTCCCTTCAGAGATGGAGTCTTTCATGGGCCCCCATGGTGGCCCTTGGCGTCCCTCACGGTGGCCCCCATGGTGGCCCCTGCCGTCCCTCACGGCGGCCCTCCAGAGTGCCGCGACCCACACTTTGAAAAACACTGCTCTACAGCATCACATGTTTATTTACAAAACATCTTAAGATCAGCTTCAACATCAATTTTCAAGTTGGAATTTGGACTTTGATTAGGCCATTCTAACACCTGCATCTGCTTTCAGGGTGTTCAAAGATGGGCCCGTGCGCCGTTTGCGGCCCCTGGACTGATTTTTATATGCACCCCAACCACAGTTCACGAATAAATTAAATGAGTTATGAGTTTACTCTCATTAGACGTTTGGTATTTCTAATTTTCCAGTAAAATTTTCTTTATTTCTCTGCGATTTTGAACCGAAACGAGTCGCCTGCCTCGTGTTCCTGCCGTTCTGATATTGTTACGTAATCGCTGTAAAAGTGTCAGCTGCAGGAACTCTGTGTTTCCCACATCTTGTTTCTCATTTTCAAACAGTTGAGTGCCACGCAGGTTTTTTTACTGCAGAAACTGTGAAAGCGGGACAATAATGCCATTCAGTGCCGCCGCTCTGCATGCAGCCCCACCAGATTTCACAGTTTGTAGTCGCTGTGACGTAAAAGCGAATCTGTACGAGAGTCGGAGGCCCCGCTGCTGCTGCGATGCGTCAGCGGCTTTACGGCAGCGTCAGTGTGAAGCTGCTGCATCATGGTGTGGTGAGACCACTGAAAACAAACAGGCACACTCACACAGAGAGCGCTCAGCGCGGCGTGACTCACGGAGCGCGCAGGTGTGGAGGCTCTTCAGCCAGAAAGGCCAGGCTGCGAGTTTAATACCGAAACTTTCATCAGTCGCCATATTCACGGGTGATTTTCTACATTTAGTTTGTTTTATTGGGATTCTATGTGACAGAATACCTACCTACCAACCAACCAACCAACCAACCAACCAACCAACCAACCATCCATCCATCCATCCAGCAGCCAGCCAGCCAGCCAGCCAGCCAGCCAGCCAGCAGCCAGCCAGCCAGCCAGCCAGCCAGCCAGCCAGCATTCATGTAGCATAAATGTAGTCATGTAGTCTTGTCTCTATGCTGCTGTAACTGCGAAATAATTTCCCTGCTGGGATGAATAAAGTAATTCTATTCTATTCTATTCTATCCATCCATTTTCTAACACCCTTGTCCCTAGGGGGGTCAGGAGGAGCTGCTGCCTCTCCAGCTACGTTCCGGGCGAGAGCCGGGGTCACCTGGACAGGTCGCCAGTCTGTCACAGGGCAACACAGAGAAAGACAGGACACACAACCAAACACACTCACTCACACACACACACCTAAGGAGAATTTAGAAAGACCAATTAACCTGTCAGTCATGTTTTTGGACTGTGGGAGGAAGCCAGAGTACCCGGAGAGAGTGACACAATACAAAGCAAATGGATGTGAAGAAAAATCAGCATTGTACTGGAGGGCTGAAACGATTAATCGTGATTAATTGATTATTGGATTAAATCCAATGTATCTAAAAATGCAAACTTTTTTGAATTTGAGCCAAGGTCACGTTTGCCGAAATGCTGCTCATACTAATAAAAATATGGCTGTGAACAAAAATCAGTATGATATTGTAGGGCTGAAATGATTAATTGTAGTCAATCATGATTATTCATGATCAATTGATTATTTTCACCCAAATACTATTAATTTATAAAGCAAAATTGTAAATGCAAAGTTGTTTGCAGTTTGGCAAAGAACAAATTTGTCAAAATGTTCTACATACCAATAAGAAAATCTATCATTGTGAAGAAAAATTACTATTATATTTCATGGCTGAAACAATTAATTGTGATTAATCGATTATTTAAATGATCATAAACTAATTCAGTAATCAATTAATCTTTAACATGCTAAAGAAAATCATATTTAGAACAGCAATTAAGCAAAAACTGTATATAAATTTTGCATTTAAGGTGAAACTTTGTAAATTTGTTCTACCCAGGAGGTTTTAGTTTCACCTGGTCCAGATTATTTTTTAAAAAATCACCGTTTGCTATCCGATTATTAACTGGTTAATTGGAAAACTATTGATCAGATCAGCCCTTCACCATATTGATAAATCAAGGAGAAGAGCTGAGCTTAGTATTTTATTTTTGCTGCAGAGGTAACTTTTCTACATATTCAGTAAAGGAAAGCAATTATTGCATCTTTGGCAATTTTTTTTATCTTATTTTTAAAAAAGAATAAAATTATTTATTAGATTTTTAAAAATGGTTAAATTTGCAGATTAATTGTCAGAATAATCAATGTTGCTTAAAAACTCTAAAAAGTAGAATTTATAAAAATTAAAATCACCGAAATGTTTTATTTTTTACGTTTTTAACAATAAACTTTGCCAGAAGGTTTTGGGTTTGCATGTTGTCCGTATTGGTTCTCTCTGGGTACTCCAGTTTCCTCCCACCATCCAAAAGCACAACCAGAAGGTTTTGCTGGTTTCTCAGTGGGAGCATTGCTGGTGACCCAGACCCAGTAGCTCTGGCATGCTGGTCCGAGGCCCAGAAGTGTGTCCAGACCTGCGATGATCTCCCTGAGTTTGGGGTCCAGGTTGACAGTGCAGGGCAGGAACGTCTCCACGTCTCTGGCGATGATGACTGGTGTCCTGGAGGACAGGAAGATCTCAAAGCTGCGGATGTCTCCATCGATCTCCAGCAGCGGCTCCACATCCTTGGTGGTGGGGATGTTTTTGGAGATCCTGCATGTAAAATAAAGCAGTTAAAACATTACCTGCTAATAAAAACACTTTTATTTTTATCTGCATTAATTTGAGGCTAAAAGAGACGCCATATATTTGTGTCTTTTACGTTTGTAGCAGATGACAAAAAGTGTTACGAACTGATAGAGGGGAAAAAGGGGAAATAAGAAGCCGCGATGTTGAGATCAAAGAGATATGACAACGGTCATCATCATCATGAGAGCAGAGAGATAACCGGATTTAGAGAAGGCGAGATAGCAGAAGAGAGGGGATGTTCGGGGACAGATAGAGAGAGGGATGTTATCTTCTCAGAGCAGAGGAGGAAACCTGAGAAGATGACAATCAGGGTAATTTAGCAAGCAGCAGACGGAAACACGTCATGATGGGCTGCTGGGGTTAACAACATGTTTATCATAAGTAAACACCATGTTTGGAAACGGCTTCCAGGACCGAAACACTACCTCATGTCAATAATAACAGTCTGGAGTTTAAAAATGGAAACCTGTTTTAGAAGATTGCAAAACAATTCAATCAGGTGAAGCTGGAAATGTTACTCTCAGTTTTTCATCTGAATGCTTCGTCTCTGGAGATATTATCACCACAAACATCCCAAACATCGACGAGTCTCCGCTGGATTCCCCCCCCCCCCAACAACTGATCTGCTTCCAGAATGAACAGAGGCTGGTCTTTCTTTCACTTGATTGGATGATTAGAGCCACTTTTAAGTCAGGATGAGGTCAGCATCCGGTGAGAAGACAGCAAGCTGTTGGGAAAAACTATCAGCTAAGTGAATTTAGTCAGACGGCTCTGAATATTCCCTATGAGTCCAATAAACTGAGCAGGTCAGGATCAGAACACATCCAGCTAACTACGCTAACACTAAAGCGCAATTCACAAACAATGTGTAAACTAACATGCTATGTAGAGGATGCTGATGCTAAAGCACAATACCACCACAGTATATGTTCAAAGCTATTGCTAAACCGCTACACCGACATAGTATATAATGAAAGCTAACGCTAAAGTTCTACACCAGCGCGGTATTGCATGGAAAGCTACTGCTAAAGCACAATACCAGCATGCCATTCATGTTGTGTAGCTAATGCTAAAATGCTATACCAACACAGTCTTTAGTGTAAGCCAACTGTAAAGCACAATACCAACATGGTATTTGGTGGGAGCTAATGATAGAGCGGTGAATTTAGTGCGTTTTATTTTGTTTCTATATGTTTAACAGTTTTCAGCCACTTCAAATTAAGACCATGAATATAAACGTCTAACTAATTGAAGAACTCTGAACATTTCATGCCCAAATCTACCAGGCGTTAACCAAAAAATTTCTCAACCAACACCAGTGTCTGACCTCACAAACATTCCCATGAACACACCCCTAACTCTGCAGATAAACTTCCCAGGAGAGTTGGAGCTGCAGGATGGATCAACGCTGCATTCAGACAAAAGCCTCCAGAAAGTTCATGTGTGTAATATTTCCTCAAACCTCAGATGGAATAAAAATACCTGCAGGAAGGATGAGGAACTTTCACCATGGAGTGTGTCTGAAGCCAGGTGTGTGTGTGTGTTCCTTTTCTCGTGAACTGCATTAACCCTTACACACTAACTGTCTCACTGCTGTTTATTTGTGGGTCTGCAGATGCAGACCAATAGGAGCCAGTGACTCACAAAGACACTTATTTTTGGTATACAAAAAAAAGTTTCTTGATTTAAAAAATAAAGTGATTTCATGGTTTTATAAGTATATCTAGTGTAAAGACAAGTTTTTCATGTAGCAAGTTTCAGTAACAAGGCAGTTCAAAGTGCTTCATATGATATTACACCACAGTGGCAAAATAAGGAGAGGTAATGCCAATTTGTTTATCCAGACTGAAATTAAAGATGTCCCAGTTATCAAATGCAACTCTAAACAGCTGTGCATCATCTGCATAGCTATGATAGCTAATCGTATTACTTGTGTGTAGCTTGAGCTAGCAGGAGCATGTAGATATTAAATAGTTGGGTCCAAGAATTGAACCTTGTGGTACCCGCAGGTAATTTCTGTCTGCTCCAATGGGTTAGCTCTAGCTAATGGACCTTACCAAGCTCCGCCCACAACCGACCCACGTGACTGCAAGTCTCACAAACAAAGCCTGGCAGCGCGTTGTTTCTATGTAAACATGACTCCATTAGTGCATCATTTCAATATATCAGCTACTACATGGACAGAGGAACTAACAGGTTCATGTCATCATCTGGGAGGAGGTTACTGGTTTCTCAGTCACAAGCTGGTTGCAAACCTGAGGCCAGCAGGTGTCAGTCAGTTATGGTAGATCTGAACTTTGACCTCAATATGAGAAGCTACAGACTGATAGGAGGAACCAAAGAGCTCTGTAAAGGTAAAGGCAAATCTTCTGAAGTTGGGATATAATTAATTTAATTTCACATAATTACCGCGGTAGAAGCCATTTGTTTGTTAAAATTTAATGAAATATATTTGTTCTGTTTGATGTTTGTTGTGAATGACGTAAACTCACAAACGAACGAGGTAATTAGTCCAACGTTTAGAAACTACGGTGGCTGTAATGAGCCACAGCAAAGGGAAACAAAGGTAAAATAACCTGAACAGGTGATCAACTCAAAACCACTCCTACCTTTTTGCCCTCTCTCTCTCTCTGTAGTTTAAGCACACCTGTTACCGTGGCAACCGCCTGCGTCCCGCAAGACGAGCAAAGATTACGTTAAAAACATAACATTCAGTTCGTTACGATATCAAGTTTCCAGGCTTGATATTTATTTCTCGATTATTAATCAGAGCTTCCCTGAACACAGCGATGGTTGACTGACTAGCTGTACTTGGTGCTAACGTGGCTAACAGGAGTAACAGTTTAGTCCAAAGCCTTTTCTGCTAAAATAAAATCTTTAGTGTATGTCAGATACAGACATGTTGCATATTGATCTGTTTAGCTAACGTCAGACTGTGTAGCAGACAGGCTTCAAGGTGTAGAAGTTGTATCAGTTCTGCCATTATGCTGCACTTAGCTAACGGGAAGCTAAGTGTGTTTGTGAGACGGCCGCGTAGAATGGGCATCAGCCAATGAAAAGCGGCCCTGTTATAAGGTCCATGGACCAACTTATCGGATGTATTGACGATTTTAATGATGACAAAATGTAATATTTGTTTCTGGTTTCTCAATTGGTGACTATATGTTGTTTTTATGACTTAATTTATGTTTCAATTCAATTCAAATGTAAAGATTTGAATTGTACATTAAACATATTTTTGTGTTTTTATTATTTAAAGCCTTTTAATCTGACATTTTGTTGCTGAAATGTGCAAAACAAATAAACTTGATTGATTGATAGAATATTAAAGAGCAGCTTGTATTTAGATGCGTCCATACATGCAAATAGGAATAAAGTTGTATTCAATAAGCACATTTCTGTTTACATCCAAATTTTAAAGATTTTTTACAGTCATATGCTGCAGTATATGCATTAGAAAATGGTCAAGTATTTAAAATAATCTCTCATATGCCAAACAGTCCATGTGACATTTTTTATGTTTGGATCAAAATTCAAGGTATTTGGTATTATTGTTCCATTTATTGCCACATTAATATACTTTCCTATAAAATATGATTTTTAAAAGTATTAGACGATGGGACAGTCAGGTTATTTGTCATCCTCCCACATAAAGAATCGCTTGGTTTTGTTCGGCCTCCCCGTCTCGCTCTCTCTCAGCCGTATGTGTGGCAGGTGGATTTCCTGTCTTTGTAATTAGAACCAAATTAGGTTAAACTGCGTTTCTTCCCTCGCCATCTTGTTTTGTATTAACAGATGTTAAGAACACAGACATAAAGTTTACAGCGCAGACACAGAGCCACGCTGGGCAGCGTGTTCAGATGGAAATGCTGCACATAATTCTTTGTTCACAAAGATAAATCATTCTCACCGCTCACTCAACGCTCCTCTTCAAGCACAACTACATGTTATACCTGCAGTTCACATCGAGCTGCACAGCAGAGCAACGCAGTGGGGTTTCATCTTGACTCCTACCTTGATGCAGGAGGTCAGGGGGCTTATAATACCCTGGGGGAAACCCTGGATATATGTAAACACATCAGTGACTCCTGGATTCCTGGGCTTCTCACCCCGTCTCTAAGGGAGCCCAGAGACCCAACGGAGAAAACCCCTCCAGTATAACAAGGCAGCTCCCAGGAGGGGCACTCTCCAGTACCCCCTCCAAGGACTTAAAAAGGTGGGTAAACAGTCAGAACCCGACCCAAACCCGTAGGTAGAGGGAGAGGCTATCCTCTTGTTCACCCCAACGTACAGGCACCAAGATGGAGGCAACAAGAAAGCCCACTCCTGCCCAGCGCCTCTCACAAGGGGCAATTCCAGGGTGGGAGAACATCCAACCCCTTTCAAGGAGACCGGCTCCAGAACCAGAGCCGTGCACTGCAGTGAGTCCGACTATTTCTAGCCGGAACCCATGGGCTCTATTCGGGCTGAGCCCGGCCGGGCTCCATGGGTTAAAGCCCGGCCACCAGGGGCTCCCCAACGTGCCCCGCCCCCAGGCCTGGCTCCAGGGTGGGACCTCATGTAGGGGCGAGCAGAACCACTGTTTCCAACGGTCGTATTCATCATAAGGGATCTTTGGGCTGCACTTGGTTCTGGTTCCTCACCTTGGACCTGTCTGCATTGGGTGGCCCAACCAGAGGCATGAAGCCCCGACAGCATAACTCCTAGGATCACTGGGACACTCAAACCCCCCCACCACGATAAGGTGGCAGCCCATGGAGGGGACGTGTAAATGTGTGTGTGTGTGTGTGTGTAAATATTAAGTAACCTATTAATTATGTAAGAAAGAGAGAAAATGAGAGAGAGGAAGAAAGTTGGTATTTAACACGAGGAAACGAGCACAATGTGGTGGGAAGCATATTCTGACTGTTGGTCCAGTTGTGAGGTGAAATGTATGTTTTAGTTTTTTAAAGTCTTTTAGGCTCGAATAAAGTTTTTTAGGCCGTAATTTAACAGGTTGAACAGGAAATTAGAGGAGAGAGAAGGGAAAGACATGCAGCAGATTCTCCAGGACTGGGAATTGAACCCAGGTTGACAAACCAAACCTAGAAGTAACATCAGAAATAAAACAGAATTTGCAGTTTTACTATAAAGCTGGTTAAAAAATAACTGGATTAGGCATTTCCTGCCCCTTTTCTTCTCTTTTATACAAGCAGACAACACATAAGCTCAACAACACAAAAGCTTTATATTTATTACAAAATATTCATCTAAGAATTGATTTCTTCCTGTAATGGAAATAATTTCTGATTAAGTTCTCTGTTTTCATACTTTCATAGATTGTTCTTCTTTTTACCTTTTCTACAGTTTTTCATGTTAAATTGCACTTTTTTGTTAAGTTTGTTAAACTATCTTGAATCTGTATTTCTAAATAAAGACTAACAGAAAGATAACAGTAACTTTTATTTATGATAAAACCTGTTTTTTCCTTATAACAAACAAACCAGATATAACAAGTTTGAGCTTCTTCATGGTCCGGAGTATTAAATTATGATAACAATTATAATCTAATACTTTGTACAGATTAACTCTAATCTTAATTTAACATCCTGGAACCTGAAGAATCCAAACCTGTTAAATCAGCTTTTTTATGTTTGGTATAAAAAGAAAAACAGGATTTATCAAAGAAAAAAGGTGAATGGACTGAACTTGTGTCGTGCCTTGCTAGTCATGTTGACCACTCAAAGCGCTTCACACTACAGTCACATTCACACACATGCAGGTCGGGGGGCAACTTGCCGCTAAGTACCCCGCCCCGGGGCAGCTCAACATGTGGCTCAGGAAGCTGGAATCGAACTTACAACCTTCTGGTCACAAGACGACCACTCTACCACCGAGCCACAGCCGCCCTAAAAAAGCCACTGCATGATCCTTTTGCTAATCTTCTTTAAAATACAGATTTAAACAGAATAACGAGCTACAATTCAGTGCAATTTAATATAAAAAGTGAGTAGAAAAGGTAAACTAAGGGACAAACCATAAAAGCACAAGTACAGTGAAAATAAACAGAAATCGTTACTATTAAAAGAAGAAATTTTAATTCTTAAATCAATACGTTGCTATAAATACTGAGCCTAGTTGCGGCACTGAGCCGCCTGCCACTAAACCAGCGAAGGGAAAAGGGCTAACGTTCGGCTAATTCAATTCATTTTACAAGTTTAACAATAATACTGGACATGGTTGGAGTTCCTTAAAGTGTTTTGGGGGCAATTTACAGTGACCAACTGACCTGACCGACATGTTTTAGGAGATGTGGGGGGAAACCGGAGCACCCGGAGAAAACCCACGCAAACACGGGGAGACCATGCAAACTCCACACAGATGGTCTCTGTGAAGATGCAGCGCTAACCGCTGCACCACCGTGCTGCCCACGTTTTTTCCAATCGGGTCGGGAAGGGATCTATTTTCTAGTTAGTCGATGGGGAAAAACTTCATGGTTTTTAAATTTCCTCTTGACGGAGCGTGGCATGGCGCCCCGTTCACAGACCTCTCACGTCTTTCTCCTCTAAATATCCAAATCAAGAACATTAAACATGTTCTTGATCGTCTTCAATCTTTTGGGTTTTTTTTGGCTTTTTCAATCGCAGAATGTTTTGGACTTTTTTCCAAATTGAAAATTTTGATTTTTTCCTTTTACCATCCTGCAGGGTTTTAATATCTGGATTGTTTAAATCCTCCAGGATGGTTTCTCCAGCGATCTCAGTCTCTCCTGTGGATTCTGGATCCGTGGAACAACTTGATAAGGTTTTTCCTGAGAGTTCCTCCTCCGAAGAAACCTCTGGACTGAAGACTTTAACCAGGTCGACTTGGTTCTGTGAGTCTTTCTCCTCTTGGGAAACTGGGACGTGTTTTTGATGGAGATCTTCTTCCTCAGCTGTTAGAGTGTCGGGCAGCAGTACATCCTCTCTTGCTCCGTCCAAATCATTTATCACACAACTTTTCTCCTGCTGGTATTTTGCTGCTTCCTGTTTTAATGCAGTGACATCAGTTTCATACAGACGGTTTAACTCCAGGTACAAACTGTTAACCTTCTCTAACTCAGCCTGGACACTCCTTTCCTTGTCTTGAAGGAATTTAATCTCAGTGGTTGTTTTATCTTGGAGGACGGCAAACTCAGCTCTCATATTGTCTAGACGCGCCATGTCCTCCTCTGATTTCTCCAGATTAATTTTCCTCTCCTGGTTTATCTCCTGCTGGTACGTTTCAGCCTGCTGCTGTAAATCCATAATGTCTCTTTCATATTTACATTTTTGTTCCTCGTATGAAACATGAACCTGATCCAGTTTATTTATCAGCTGCTTCTCTCTCTTTTGCAGAACTGTGATTTCTCTGGACATGTTTTGATAGAGCTCCTCCTTCTCAGCTCTCAGGTTCTCTAGATGCTCCTTGTCCTCCTCTGATTTCTCCAGATGATCTTTTCGCTCCTGATTTATCTGCAGCTGAAGGTTTTCAACTTGTTGTTGCAGCTCAGAATGGTTTCTTTCATGCATAACCTTCTCTTTCTTTTCTCTGTTTGAAAGAGCAGTTTCCTCCTGGTTTATCTTCTGCTGGTATTTTTCACGGTGCTGCTGTATATCCATAATGCCTCTTTCATATTTACATTTTAGCTCCTCGTAGAAGAAGTTAAACTGGTCCAGTTTTATCATCTGCTTCTCTCTCTTTTGCAGAACTGTGATTTCTCTGGACATTTTATGAAAGAGCTCCATCTTCTCAGCTCTCAGATTGTTGATAAGCTGCATATTTTCCTTCGTTCTTTCTATGTTGGCGTCTTTCTCATCTGTCGCCTCCTGCCGATATCTTTCCACGTCTTGTTTTAGTGAAGAAACTTCGCTTTCATATTTGCAGGTCAGTTCATTGTATGAACGTTTGATCAGATTTAATTCGTCCTGCAAAAGTTTCTCACCGTCTTGCAGGAATGAAATCTTTTGGGACATTTCTTTAAACATGTCGTCCTTCTCAGCTCTCAAGTTCTCCAGCAGTCGTTGTTCCTCACTCAGCCTCGCTTCATAAAGCTTCTGTGTCTCGGCCTCCTGCCTCAGCAGAGCATCGGCTGCTTCATACTCAGAGCGCAGTTCCTCGTAGGAAGTCTGGAGTTTGTCCAGATCTTCTTGGAGTCCCTGACTTTTCTTCCTCTCAGCCTGTATTTCAGCCACAAATGCTTCCTGGCTGAGGAGGTGGGCCACCTTTAACTCCTCCAAGTCTTGTTGCAAGTTCTTCTTCTTCATGTATTTCATGTTGTTGTGAACCTTGGAAGCAATGACCGCAGCGTTACAGACTGCTGGATCACTGAACTTCTCTAGCCTCTCAAGTTCCCTCTTTGTGTCTTTGGCCTGGTTGATAAAAGTTTCTTTGAGAGCTTTCTGCTTTTTTAACTGGAGTTTGGTCTCTTCCAGCTCGGCCTCCAGGTGGGACAGTTTCTGGTTGTCTTCAAACCTCCCGGCTCTCTCCATTTCCAGAAGGTAACTCAGCCTGTGGATTTCCCCGTGTAAGGCATTCGGGTGTGCAGGAGAGAACCTGCCTTGGGGGTTTTGCTGGCCTCCCCTTCTCGCGTGGGGTCCCATCATCCCACTGTGGTATCTCGGCGTATAATGAGACATTTTCTCCTAAATACAATCGCTAAAATCCTCGATTGGTAAACTACCTGAAAGAGCTTTGCGTCTGAACTGGTCAGTGATATTGCAAGCAATGAAAAATATGCAGAATTGTGTTACATACAATCCTACAGTTGATGACATCACAGACTGAATCGCCAGTGACATCACAGAATCTTCCTTTGCTGGTGGAGTGACATCATTCCACCACCAAATATCTTCCTCTTTATTCTTGTTTACATTCAAAATAGTCCAGGATTCAGTCGTTTTTAATCAAATATCAGGGCATCAAACTCATTTCCATTTGGGCCAAAATCTGAATGTTCATAAAGTTCCTGTTGCGCCGGATCGTATTGATAAAAACCAATTCAATTGTTAAAAGTGTTCCTTAAAATAACATCATATTGAACATCTTTTCACACTAATCAGTCCATCCAGGATTGTTTTTGTGGTTTTCTGCCATCAACATCACAGATTTCGTGGCGCTAATTTAGAAATATTCCTAAGGAATTTTTACAATAATTGCGCTAATATATGATGTTAAATGTGACCTTTTATTAATCGCTCTATCGGTCATGGACTATAACTTGACATCAAGTCAGGCTGAGACGGCGCTCACTTGAACCAAAATGTTTTTGGACAATTTTGAGAAAAAATGTTGATAAACTCAGAAAAATGTGGGGATTTGTTGGTTTTTGTGTGAATTTTGTGGTTATTTGTGAAAACCTGGAGGGGCCTATTGCTGTAATTTGGAGTCTAGAGGGCCACATAGAAAGCTATGGCGGGCCAGATTTGGCCCTCGGGCCTTGAGTTTGACATACTTGCCATATATGATAATCTGGAGAACTTTTTTCAATATCTATACTTTGGGAAGTTAATTTTGCTTGTTTAGTCAAACATTTATTTTCTTTTGTACAGAGGAAAAAGAGAGCGGGAAAGAAAATGTATAATAAATAGATGTAAACAACATGACAAAGTAAAAGATAAAAACTATAACTATTGATTTCTAAATCTTGTTGAGTTGGGTCGGATTGATTAAACCTCGTTTTTAATATCAGGCTTAAGACTCAAAAATTGTAAATTTAGTAATAGTTGTAATGTACTAGTATTGTTGTGGCTTGTTTATTGTTGTCATAGCAACTGCCTACCAAGATGGCTGTCAGTTAAAACAAAGAAAGTTGTAATCTGTACTTTCAGTTTGTTTTCGTTAGCTTTTAAAAGGCACGATGTAGTTCTTATTATAAATAGTTTTTCTCCATTAATTCCCGTTTTTACTTTTATCAGCAGAAATGTTTCAGTGTTTGTTATTTGTTACCTGTGTTACCTCCTGAAAATGGCGTTAGCTACAGTTTATTAGCTCTAGCTAGCTTAGTGAACAAGCAGATCACCAGCTAATCACGTTAGCATGTTTCAATAGATATCTTGTGTCTAACGGTTCATGAAAAGTTTGAGGAGTTTAGCTGAAACCAAACGTTTTGTGTTTTGAGAAACTCCTGCAACATTAGCCATGACTTATTATGTTTTGTTTATAGATTATAATCCACTATAATCTACCTGCTTCATCGGGCCAGCAAGGTGAAAAATATAACAAAGACATACAATTTCTGAGGTAAATATTAGTTTTTTCATGTCACAGACTACAACTTAGTAATTACAACATTTAAACCTGATTGAAGTCATTGGGTTTGTCTTTCTGCCAGGGTATGTAAACTTCTGAACTTCACACTTCGCTGGTAAAGAAGAAGCTTGTTGTTCAGGTCGGAGGACCCAGGAAGCAATCGTCTTAATTTTGAAAGGTGAGCTGTAGGAAAGCTGAGGAGGTTTTGGTACAATGGACCCATTGACGGCTTATAGGCACTCCAGTCGAGCACATGGTGTGTGGCGCGGCGCTGAGAGCTTTCTGAGCATATCCAAGTGCTAATAAGTCCCAAAGCTGACTGAAGCACAGCCTTTCTTCCTCCCTGAACCTCCTCCACACTGCAAGAAGTGGGAAGGAGCAGAAGTCATCCATCCATCCCGTATGTATGCTCTTCGGGCTCGGAGTATGAATGTGCCACTTGATGGTGCTTTACAGCTACCCTCTGTGCTTACGGACGCCACAAAGCGGCGGCCTCCCTGCCAAACATTTCCATAAAGGGACACAAAGACAGAGAGATGCCAGGAGAACAGACGCCCGCCTGTGCACATTGTGTTTGAGCAGCTCCAGAGTTTCAATGTCAGGCCGGTAGGAGAGTGTGTGGGAGCAGAAACTAACCAGGCCCGAGTCCGCCGCATTCCTCGCCTGGTCAAAGCCGCGTCGGGGTCCGGCGGGGTGAAAACGACGCGTGGACGTTACGCGTCGATGCTGTGGGAGGTTACTGTTACAGCGGACGCCGCCAACCGAGGCAGAGGGAAGATGTTTTCACTTTAGATGACGCCGAGGTCAGAGTCGTCTTTCAGTTGACCGACTATGCTTCTTTGAACTGAGCTCTACAAAAACCTCTTCACTGCATTTTCAGCTCAAAGTCATTCTGCGTTCACACTGCGGACTTTAAAGCTGCACTGTGAATATTAAGAAAAAAATATTTTTTTACATATTTGAGAGGTATGAGACAGATAATCTGTAAAAATAATTAAAAAAAATTAAGCTCCTCTGCCTTCTTCTAGTGAGAACTAAAAACAACCAATCAGAGCCAGGAGGCGGGGCTTAGCCTTGCCAATCACAATCTCCTGCAGCGCTGCTCATCCTTACTCCCTCTTTTGCTTTCTACAGCAGATCCTGTCTTGAATGCTAGGCTAGTTAGCATGGCCAGCAATGTCGTGGTAAGTTGTTCCTCTGCCTCTAGCACATTTAGCAGCTCATTCATGAGGATTACTGACAGCATTAAGACCCACCTCTTGGCTCTCTTTGGTTGTTTTTGGTGCATTTCTTCTGACAGAAATCGTAGCTCAGGGGGCAGGAGGAGGAGAATGATCTTTTTACAGTTAAATGGCTGCAAAATTATTCAACTGTACATCTTTGAAAAGCAGATGTGGTGCCTCCTGCACAACCAACCAGAATGCAGCAAGTGGTTTCTGGATGGTAAGTCAGCAACAAAACAGAAGCCGTTGTACATGGCATACAGTGGTAAAACCAGCTGACCAAACGCAAACTAACATTTTGCCAAAAAAATGGCTGGGTGTGTTTTTTGTTTTTTTTAGCGCTTGGTGAGTTTTTAGAAGCAGTAAAAACCCAAAACATGCAAAATGTTCATTTTGTACAATAGGTCTCCTTTAAAAGCCAGGCATATTACTTAGATTTAAATCAAATGCTCTGAAGTTCTGTGGACACACTTCTCTCACTTTTTGTTGAGTTTTCATAGCAACGTCTGCTTTCCATGGAAATTTGGGCCAAACTCTGGTCCAGTAAGTAAAACTCTCATACTGAACTGGACCTTTGCATCCCAATTCAAACCGAAAGGAGACAAGCAACCTAACAGGAAACACACCATGCTGATAAAACCCAGCCATTCAGGGAGAGAGGATAAAGGCTCCCTGAAATCCTGATTAAACTCATGTGTAGCAGTGAAATGGGACCCTTAAAGAGGCAAGACCTCATTCTGGACAAATAGCAAAGCAATAAAACCTCCAAAAAGTCTGATTTATGTACAACGGAGGAGTTTAAGGCGTCTGCAGGCCTTAGCAGTGTTTGTTCATTGTGACATTAACCGGTTCATGAAGTTCAGATTTACACATGTGGCTGTTTGATAGCTGCTACGGCCAGCTGATTGGTCATGTGATGCAGCGGTGGGTCATACGTGTGGAATAAATTCTTCAACCAGTCCGGATGCAGCGGATGCAACCGCTGCAGATTCAAATATTCAGGCTGAACCGGTGCATGTGTCGTAAAACAAACACAAAGCACAATGAGTTTATAGCCAAGGACAGGCCACCAGAAAGAAATCTAGACAGAAAAACTTAAAATAATAACATGATCAGGGCTGAAAAGATTAATCAGATTTACTGGTATTAATCGATTATTGAAATAATTATCAACTAATTTAGTTAACTGGATTGATTATACATCCTTTGTTGCATTTTGAACAAAAACATTAAAATTTTCTTCTTTAAAAGGAGTTGAATTATTTGTTTATTTCCATGTTTTATGTATTTTTAATATCAATAAAAAAGTCTAAAGCACTTAGATGAAAAATATGCCAATTCCTTTGTGTTTGATTCTGATACTCGCTAAAATAATCGCTAGCTGCACCTCTGAACATGATGCAGTCACTTTCTACTTAAACAGAAATATAGAGCAGAGACTCTTATTTTGGTGGGAGCTTTCAAGTGCCAATGGAGCAGAGCGTTATACTGTTTTGTTGTTTTCTCTACAGAGTAACATCTTTATGAGAAGTGCATAGTAGCTTCTTATTTAGCCAGGCTATCTGCTCCGGTAGCCAGCTGGGTGAAGGGTGGCATTGCTTCAGTTTCCACACCCCAGAAATATTTCCAAAAAGTTAAAATTAGCATTTTTAGCACCAGGTTACTCTAAGCATAGCACTCTTTTTTGTGGATTCCTCTTCATTCCAGAATGAAGAAGACAAGAGCGAAAGCTGTAAAATCTAATTAAAAGGAAAATGTTTACTGAAGACTCAAGTTCAAGTTGATTCAGATGCCGACACTTCAACAGATAACGAGGAGCACCACAGCAGCAACTCCTCTCATAGGTTTTAGCATTTAATCTCCAAGGAGGAGCTTCGTCCTCAGAGGCGGAGCTTCAACCGGGAAGGCGGGGCTTCATCATCAGAGGCGGAGCTAGGTCCACCCAGGCGTTTAGCACAGCTGAATGGTTGCCATGGAGATTAAAGAATTTCTCAAACATGCATGAAAGAATCAAAGCAACGCTCCAGCTTTATCTGTGACGAGGGAATAACATTATAACATTATGGCTGGATGATACGGATGAGAAACTTATCACTGTATAAGCGTTTCATATCAGTCGATATTGATAATTATTGATTAGTTTTTTGTTTTAAATATCTGAAATTCTGCCAATTAATGACATCATGTTTTCTGCTTTAAAAACCAACCACACCGTTGGTTTTTATTTTTAAGCCGTTAGAAGCAAAACCTGGAACTGCTGCTGCACAAGTTACTCAGCAAGTTGTTGCTAGGTAACCAAAGAATGAATGAGTTGCTAGGTAACCAAAGAATGAATGAGTTGGTTGATTCCACCAGCCCAGCTTAGCTAGAGGTGAGTGGTTTATTGGCTAAAACCTTTCCTCCGCCTACATCTCCCAGAATGCTGTGCGGTTCTGGATCAAAGTTGAATATTCTATCAGACCTATTATCTACTGATATCAATCACGTGATTATCCAGCCCTTTTATAACAAGATGGGGAGCTAAATACGTTGGTTTTATCTAATACTGCCTCTTTAAATAAGTGCAGCTCAATACTATGAATAAATTGCAACAAACTATCTGGAAGGCAATATTTGTGGTATGTGAAGAGGAGTCTCAGCCAATCGGATCACACCTGACCCAGATGGTTGGTCCTGTGACCTTTTGAGCAAGTTAATTTCTCAACCCTGGACAAGAGAGGAAGAGGACGGCGAAGATGAGGAGCTTCTTTAATTCAGTTTGAAGATAAATGAGAGGAAGGGAGGAAGCGTCTCTGCTGATAATCTGAGCAGATCCTGGATCTGGACACACAGAAGCTCCTATTTCTTCTTCTCATTATTATTATTTATCATTTAGTGACAGTTCAGCTAGCAGAGATTCTTTATGCCTGGACTCGTTTCAGACCAGTTAAGCTAAGCCCTCATCCTTGGCTTACAGGCAGAAATAAAACGGATTTTCTACCAAAGAATGACGTTCTTTCCATCCTCACACATGCACACACACACAATGAGAAAACACACCTCCTCCTGTGTCACCTGTACAAACTGCCTCTGCCTGTTTTTTTTGTTATTGTTTGCATTATAAGCAGCTCAGTGGGGAATAATTGGTGTCAAAACCGCTGAGGCTGATTCACCGGAGCGACAAAAAGAAAAAGAACAAACAACAAAAAAAAAACTCAGGGATCAAACCTGCAGGGATTTCCCACCAGAAGCAGGAATATTACAGCGCAGATTCAAAATCATCATTGTAGTGTTGAAGGAAAATTTCTAATTTATTCCTGTATAAAATTCACCGCCTTTGATTTAATCCAGGATGCCATTTCTTATCTTTTCCGCTCAACTTTCCATCTTTATCTCACACAGAGCGACACTTTCTCCTTCCATCTTGGTCTGTGATCGCTCAGCAGACCTAACGATACCGACCGAACTCCTCTCAGACTCAGCCAACTTATTTATTTATTATAATTTTGCATATATTTAGGAAAACTGTTTCAGCTGTAGTATTCTCTTTCCTAAAATACTTTCTCTGGATACTTTGCATTGTGTATCTGCCATACAAAAGCCCTCAGATGGTTTCTATATGCAAGTTAGAGAAAAACTTCACATGTTTTTAACGTTTCAATTACTAAACTCTTAAAAGTGCGGCCTGCATTTGTTTTTACCTCCATAAATTAGACACTTTACACCACTAAAGCCAATTCTTTCCTGGAAAAACAGCTCAAGCTCTGTCAGATTATCAAGTCTTTCCACAGATCCTCAATTCCATTTAGGTCTGGACTTTGACTAGGACATTCTAATAAATCAATATTTACCTACCGATAGTCATGGAAGACCCCAAACAGATTTTCTTCCAGGATTATTCTGTATTAAGCTTCACTGCCTCAGCTGAAGGGAGGCATCCCCACAGCATGATGCTGCCACTGCCATGCCTCACCCAACAGGTGCATCTAGACAGCGTTTGGTGTGCAGGTCAGTTTTGTTCCATATGTTTACATAGGCCTTATGGCAAAGTTTTAACAGAACTCTGTGTAGACAGAGAGTCCCATTCAAACACAATGAGGTCTGGAGTGGACCAGTGGTTAGTACCGCTAACTGAAAGATTAGCTGAACTAACCCCAAAGCGCTAATCAAAAACATTTGTTCTGCTAACACTAAAGCGGTACACTAACATGGTATTTAGCGCTAAAGCGCTAAATTTAAGAAGAGTATTTGAGGAGGCTCACAAAACAATTCATATGTGAATTTTTGCTGAATTTGTTTAATAACCTAGTTATTGTTCATATAACTGTTGTATTCTTCTAAACAAAAATTAGCTGCTATTAGCACATTAGCGTTAGGGTGCCCACTATTGCAGGGGCTCAGGCGATGAAAAACTTCTGATGCAAGGAAAAAAAGTTTAGAAGTTCTCATTAGCATTAGCAGCAGGTATTGGAAAGCTTATCAAAGGCCTCCACATAAAGGAAATAAGCAGCGTTTGCTTGGAATAGCCTTTTTACTGCAGGACGTAATGAAATTACACTAATTGTGCCAATTAAAGTAATTCTGGTTAAAGAGTGTCGTCTTAATTCCTCAGCATTAGCAATAGGATTTAGGATAATTAACAGTGAATTGCAGGAGTTCATATTCAGTCAGTTTTCAGTGTTTTTTGGTCTGATCGTCGTTTTGGGCCAGCAGAGCCGATTTTTAGATGGAAATAACTCCAGGCTTGTTCTGCTAACCGCTCCGTGAGAATCGGTGTGTTTGCTGAACGCGGCCCGCGTCTCGGGTCTGATTAATTACTCCGACTCTGAGGAGTTGGAGGCGACATATGCTGCAAGAGCTCATTCGCATGCGTGTAAAACGTGACAGAGTATCACAGTTAGCGTTGAGTTTCGGATTCAAGAGGAAGGCGCAGCTTCAGGTAGGAGTGTGTGGCGTCTGCTGGTGTGTGTGTGAAGGCGTGGGTGTGTGCTGACATGGAGGCTCGGCTGCGGCACCAGAACCTTCGTCCGCAGTGCAGCGGGGGCATCCTGGCACGGACTGGGCACCAGATGTCAGAGCGGCGCAGGAACCTGCTCAGCGGACCAGTGACACTTTTTCTAGAGCTGAATTTGGATCTGAGCTTCCAGGAATAAACTCCCACTGATGGTCTGACTAAACCTGCCCTCACACATCGCCAGGTCCAAACAAACTGTAGAGGCTCCATTCAGAACCGAACAGAGTAGCTGGGAAAACACAGATTAACTTTTCAAAGTGCTATTTAATCTACTTAATTATATGTTTTATCTGCTGACCGATTTTAATTTACAGTTTTATCAGAACTCCATGTGACAAACTCAAAATGGCAAATTAATTTAAACAGTTTCTACTTCAATATCCTTAAAGCTGCAGTATGTAACTTTTATATAAAACTTTTTTTTTTTTTTTTTTTTTTACATATTTGAGACAATTAATCTGCTCCTCTGCCTTCTCCCAGTGCCAACTAGAAACAACCAATCAGGGCCAGGAGGCGGGTCTTAGTGCTGTTAATCACTCCCCCTTTGTTCTCTGCTATGCTGAAGCTAGCACAGCCTTTCCTGAGTGCTAAGGCTAGTTAGCATTAATGCTAAAGTGCGAACAAAAAAAAATTTGCTTAGCTATTAGCACATTACCGGAAGTCCTCCATCAAATCCACATTTATTATTTCTATTTTTGAAGAACTTTCAACAAGTGGAAGTTTTTAGTTTTAATATAACAAAATGCTGAATATTAAGAGGTATGGATATTTTTGAAAGGCACCATTTACTTTTTGCTTTAGATCCACGTAAAGAAACAGATTGTTTTAAAAGGCAGCATCTTTAATGTGTTCTCCTCACGTTCCTCTACAGAAGAGTCGCTAATAAACTGATGTAATGACTCTAAACAACATCAGCTAAACAAGGATAAGAGACGATCGCAGTTAACAGTCTTTGGGAATGGCCAAATCAATACCCATAAAGAGCAAAGAGCTGTTAGCTATGGTCATTAGTCGTCCAATGGCTGCTGAAATAAAGCAAAACCGTCTCTTCAAAAGAGACGAGCATGAGAGGAAAGCAATAAAAAATCCAGGACGGTGATGCTTGGAGTGCTTCACTTTAATTACCAGCTACAAAATGGGAAAAAATGGTTTATTTCTCTGGTAAATGAACAGATTTCACCCATTTATGCTCAAAACAAGCATTTTCTAAATATATGACACAGCTCTTTAGGATTTTTCTTTCAGAATTTAAGAAAGCTTTTACATAATCAGTGATTAGTTATAACAAATATTGATTATCTGAGGTATTCAGAGGAATAATTATGTATTTAAAGCTCAGATAATGATGCAGTATTTTGGCTACAGTAAAGTATTGTCGATGTTTTTTTTCCCTTTTTCTTAAAATCAAAATATGCAAATCCCGTTATCCATAAATCTGCTTCTGATTGGTCGACCAGGCCCCCATGACGACTCCTCTCCCAGAAACACAAACTGGGTCGAGTCCTAATCAGGCTTTAATTAAGCCAACCCGTTGAAAATATTAAATATTCTAAAACTTAATATTAAATCTTGTCAGACTCTGTGGAGTCAAATCTTTTTGCTTGAATTGTGTGCTACGTTACATTTTCAAAGAAAGTTTATGACCTTAATGGGGCAGTATTGTTTAAAATGTACTTTTTTAGCTTTAAATTATGTTATACTGTCATTTGTTCATCAAAAAAAACCTGGAGTGTTGCTTTCATTCTTTCATGTTTGAGAAATCCTTTAATGTCCATGGCAACCATTCAAATAGCCTGGTTGGACCTAGCTCGGCCTTCAATCCGTAGCTCCTCCCCCACTGAGCTCCTTCAGACTAGCCAGCAGCACTTAGATCATTACAGGAGACAATTCTCAGCATCTCTGATAAAACGCTGTCAAAGGGTTAATAGAGGAGCCATGTTGTGATGACTTCCTGGAGGCAGAGCTCCAGAAAGAGCAAGAGCTTCTTAAAGACACAGAGGCCCATTTTAAGGCATTAAATCAGGAAGTCAAACTTCTAAGCCGTATTTGATAAATGTAGCATTTTTATAAAATTTTTTATTCTATAAAATGGTATTTTGTGCCAGGAAAACACATAATATTGCCTGTTTAAAATAATTTAAGCGTTTTTCCAGACGGTCAGAAGCCGTTTCCCTTCGCTGCCTCCCGTTTCTCTGGACAGTTTCCAACAGTCATACCATTACTGAGAGAAATCGCTCAGGTTAATAACAGATTACACATTCTCCATCAGATTAGGGAGGCTGTGCGGACCTGCTCCCAGGATGGGATTTTGCTCTGCGCTCTTATTGCCTTGTGTGGTCAGAAATCCTGGTAGAAAAATGTTTCTGGATGGATGGCATTAAAAAACAGCTGAAGAAACTCACAAAATGATCTAACCGGCTGTTTTTTTGGTCATAAAGTAGTCATTTATCCGTTTTAAGATGATGAGAAGTGAAAAATGTTTCTTGTAATGTGGGTGCAGTTGAGCAGTAAGATCTGGAAGAAGGAGAGAGGAGCGTGTTGCCTTGTGACTGAGATGCAGGGTGACAGTTGACCTATAAGGGGGCTGACTCACCCCCGCGTTCACTTCACCACTAATATATTCACTTAGTAGCGCTCAGGGGGTGCTGCTGCTAGAAACAGTGAAAACATTACACTCAAGACACAAAACAAGCATTTTAAAACAAAATTACAGCAATGAATTTGTCTAGATGTAATTTGGCGACAGGAAGAGGAGAAAAGTGACTGAAAGTGATCCAGAGTGTGAGCACAAAGAGGAAGAAACATAAAAAGCTCCTCGGACAGAAGCCTGAGTCTCATCAGCGGAAGATCGCTGCTGGAGATAAAGCCAGCAGACAAGGCGTTGTGTTTAGCCTGCTTGAGATTTCCTGTCATCATCATTAAGTCAGCTCCTTCCACAGCCGAACAGAGGGAGAAAAACACAAACCGGATTGTTGTTGCACGGAAAGAGCGCCGCTGCAGCTACAAATCTCGCTCAGATTCAGATTTTCCAGAGTTGAATGTGAAATCTGTGTTTCTGTGGATGAAACTCATTTCTAATGAGGCTGTGGCGCTGGTTGGAGGCGGGGGATGGAGCGGCGCTGACAGTAACGGTCTGTGACACATCCCCGCCGCAGGAGTCGTGGGCGCTAGTGTATTGTGACAGAGTGCGACCTTTAAAGGCCAGAGATTGATGCACAGCAGCTCCTAAACCCAGAGACTCAGGCTCAACCCGTCCGCAGCCGGCCAGCCTAAAAAAGCCTGACTGACCTCACAGGAACAGGAACTCGAACTGAGCATGTGCGCAGAGTTATTCCTCCACATTCCTTAAATATTAAACGATGTGATCAATTACAGAAGCTGCCAATTAGCAGAGACCTTCTGACTAAAGGCACAGCGATGATGCAAGAGTGAAAACAAAGTCCACTACTGCCACCTGCTGGTTGCATTCACCAACAAGAAATCAAACTGGATCAAAACTGAAAATATAAATTCACACTAAATTTACTGGATTACTGGTGGAATTCAGCAATAGAGGAAAAATTAAAAAAAGAAGCAGAAAAAACTCGGAAAGTTTTACATTTCAGCCACAAACTCAAATGTTTTTCATTGGAGTTTAAATATTAAACAAAAATCATTAAAAAAAATTCTAATCTGCTCATTTTCTCACTGAAAATAAAAAAATCGCCTCGCTTTTTTAGAATTTATATTTCTAAGACACAAAAGAAAATAAACACCATCCATTAATCTCCTCCCACTTCAAGCACTCATGACCTTAATGGGGCAGTATTGTTTAAAATTTACTTTTTTAGCTTTAAATCATGTTATACTGTTAACATATACTCCTGCTCTGATCTATCTCATAAACACTTGAATTTGTGGCAATTAATTCCTTTTTTTTGTTGTAATTGTTTTACATGCAGTCTCAAGCTGGAACTTTTGTGTTGCGTTTCTGGTACGCCTGTAAATTTTACGCACATCTTTAAACAACAGCAATAAAGCCGCTTCTTTCTTCCCACTGGGGTTTAATTTCTGCTTCTAATCGATTTGACTGGATGCTGGAAAAAACTATTGTTGTGTTCAAGTTGTGCTAAAAGGAGTTAGCCTATCTGTGAAGCTGTGCTAGCCTAAAATAGCATCCCAGTGCTAACCATGAAGCAGCTAACGCTAGCATCTACAGTTCATGATCAGGAGTTCCTGAAACTCTGGAAAGATTAACTTTGCATCAATCTGATGGTTTAATGACATCAATTAAAAAATTAAAGACAATAAATATATTTGTTCTTGAGCTCATATTTATTTAATGATCGAGTATCAAAAAGGTTATTTGAATTGAAAATGTTGCTTATTTTGTCGATATACTGTTTTTGATTAAAACATAATTAATTAATAACAGACACTGAAATGAACTTGATTAAAAATTTTAATAAAGTTGCAACAATACAACAATGAAGTTGTAATATCACAAGAATAAAGTCATAAAATTAAGAGAAATCTTTATATTATGATTTAAACAAATTAAAAACAATAAAAATTGTTTTTGTTGAGTTTATATGGTTATTTATTTCATCATTTTGCAGCAAAAAATGGTTCTGAATTGAACCGAATCATTTTTAAATACAAATCTTGTAACTAACTTCAATAAAATTTCCCACCGCCTGATAAGATGTAGTATTTTTCAGCTGTACTGTAAAACCGAGCCGTTTGAATTACCTCTCATAGATGGTCTTGAGTGTGACCTGATCCGACACGCCCTCGGCCTCCTCCAGGAACAGGATGATCCACGACGTTCTGTACGGCCACTCCTCCGTCAGGTGGATCCACGACGCCAGGCGGTCCCAGTTAAAGATGATCTGATGGGCGCGCAGCAGGCGACCTGTCCACGTCGGGTCAAAAGGTCACCGTTCACTCTGCTATGAATTTAATCTAATCTTTAACATTTACTTTTTGCGGTTTTGGTTTTTGCAAAGCAGATAAACTTCAGATCGATGCCTTTTGAGCTGAATATTACAACTTCCTGTCTTTAGATCACTAATATTTATCTGTTCCAGTAGCGCTAGCATCAGTTAGCTGCTTTTTGAAGGATGAGTTTGATTTCCACGCCATCGCTGTGAAGACTTTTTTGTTTTGCATCCTTTCCGTTAGCTTAGGGTTTCCCAAACTTTTCAGCTTGTGAAGTTAAAAATATCGCAGCCAGAGATCAGAGATTATAAAGTCGAAATTATTATGAATATAAGGTCAAAATATTACAAAAATAAAGTTTAAGTAATATCAGGATGAAGTTGTAATATTACTAAAATAATAGTAATATTACTGGATTACTAGTAATAATAGTAATAATAATAGTAATAATAAAATAAATAAAAACATTATTGTAATCATAATATTATGACTTTATTTTACTAACAACTTTATTCTGATATTATTTTTGACTTCATTCTTGTAATTTTCTTTCTTAAATTTTCTTACCATGGCTCCTAATACTCTGTCAAATAGTTATAAAATATATATTTTATGGAATCTGAGTTGTGAGTGTCAATAAATAAACTAAGATGGCAGAGAGTTGCTCGTTTCCGCTGCCTGACCTGTGATGGAGACGATGTTGAGCAGCCGCCTCATGGTCTGGGGGCTGATGTCACAGAACCAGTCCTCCGTCAACAGCAGCTTGGTCAGGTCGAACGAAATCTGCCTGGTGATGGTCCTCTGCATCTGCCGCCGCCGGTACGTGTCCTGGACCAAACCGCAACAGAATGATGCGTTTCCGATTCAAAAAGTATTTCCAGAACAAACCGAGACTAATCGTTTCTCAGATAAAATTCAATTAAAAATGCGTTATTTATTTTAATCTATTAAACATTGTCCAATTATCTTAAAACAATTGTGGACAGTGATGCTGTGGGGAGGAAGAATCACCACTAGCAGTCAGTCCCGCAACACTTCCGAAGAGGCCTCTGACTGAAGAATGCTGCTGTGTGACAGCATGACATGCTAACAGCTAAACATCAACGTATAGAGATGATATTCCACAGAAACATGTCCTGGATAACAACATAAGTTGTTAGCAAGCGCTGCTAACATTTGCTTTAGCCGCTCCTTTTTAAAGTGTAACTAAAATCCTGTGAAAGAATAACTACATTTTAAAAAGTTCAACCAAAATGGACGGAGTCAAGAGACTGATGGTCAGATGGTCACATGCGGCAATGAGCGGAGAGGGTGTGGTCAGAACAAAACTGTTACCAACACTTTTAGATTAGTTACTCTATGAAAACCTGTCTATGGTTAGAAAGCCCGGGAGATGTTGGAGTAGGGGATACAACCCCATTATGACCAGTCTGCTCTTTGGTGCTGCTCTCCAACCTCCTTTTCAGCTCCTCTAGGTCAAGGTTCAGCTATTATTGAGCTCTCCAAACGCCAGTCAGCTGTAAAAACGACACCTTGTTGCCACGGTTACGCACTATAACCGTTGTAAGTAAAAAAGTAAGAGTGTAAATCCTTCTAGCTGCCCTGCATCCAAACCAAAGGGAATAATTACCAAACATGAAATGGTTCAAACACAAAACCTGAAGTCAGTCCAGTTGATCTCCTCCAAAACCAGTTTGTTTGGGATCATTTTCCAGCTGGAAAACCAAGTGGCGTCCAGATTTCAACCATCTGACCCGAACATGTTCCCCTCACATGAAAGCAAATTGGATTAGACTTTTCAAAACTGACAACATCTGCCTCCTACTGAGACATTATATGATCAGGCAGGGCAAAGATTAAACTATCTGGGTACAAAGAAGAATGTTAGGAGGGGGTCAACTACCAAGCAAGGTGGTGGCATTATGATGCTGAGGGACTGGAAACATTCCATACATGTTCTCTAAGATAAAGTGTGTCTAGAAACAGATGTTAGTGTTTCAAATCATCAAACCAGTTAAAATTTTAGTCAAACACAAAATGCTGTAGAGAAACTGTGAAGATGGCAGCTTCTAACAAAACCTGCGATGCTAACCCAGCGAAAATAGGTTTGAACAGAGTCTCCCAGTTGGTACAATAAAGATTTATCCATTAATTTACGAACCACTGACCACTGGAGAAGAGTCACGACACACAGGCTTGCTCTTGACACAGATCCACAGAAGACATCTGTGTTGAAACCAGACAGCTGTCGTGGTCCGGAGCCAATGCCAGCCTTTTGGTTCACTTTGAAGTTCTAACACCAGTCCCATGACCTCTTTCTCAGAGCAGCGCAGCATATGGCCACCGCTAGGTCAGAGCTGGGAATGGCTACCCGTACAGGCGGCAGCGTGTGCCTCGGTACGCGGAACAGGTTTACTTATTTTTGTGATTTGAAAAGAAGAAACAGCAGGTTTGCACACAGAAAATGTGCAGTGCACATTTCCACTATTCTGCTAATGGAAGAGCTAATTTTTAGCTTTCCGCTTTAGCTTTTTAGCTTCCCCTAAATTAACTTTTCCTGGATAAATCCTAATGCGCTAATCTACTTTGCTGTTTTGTGAACTTTCAGTGGAATAAAGTTCGATAAGTTTGATGCACACTTGATGCTGTGCAGCAAATTATGTTTATTCTGTACCCAGAATGCATCACTGTGCCGTAAACAGCTTGAGTTTAAGTGCAAAATGTGCTGATGGATGAAATTCGGCCCTTTTTTGGGGGATATAACAAATGTTACATAATTGACACATGGTGGACATCAACATGGTTGAAGTGAGTGCGTTAGCATTAGCTTCTGCAAATACCATGTTGGTATAATAGTTCTCCATCTAGTTCAAGTTCTCTCCACTAAATACTGTGTTTTCATAGTGGCTTAGCATTAGCTTCCACTAAATGCCATGTTGGTATAGCACTTTAGAGTTAGCACAACTAACGTTTTAGCTACAGTTAGTAGCTAAAACTAACTGTTTTAGCTAACGGAGCTTAACTAGATAAGCAAAGCTGATAACATTCCCTCAAAGATCCACAGCTGTAACTGGCGATGGTGGGAACTGTTAGCTAAAACTAACTGTTTTAGCTAACAGTTGCTACCAGTGCATTTTGTAATAAATATAATACAAAGTAATGTTATCTACAAGTGGAATACCTGCAATAAGTGAATAAGTTTCATTTTGTACTTGCTAATCTCCACTTGAAGTAAAGGCTTCCTCCTGCTAAGATGCTGATTTCTACACTGAGATAAGGAGCCAATAGTGACAATGTTCTAGGTAACTACCAAACAAACAGGGGAAGCAGTGAGGATGGGGGAGGAAGGCTCACAGGAGGGAGGACAGCATCAGCTAAAGCAGCAGAGTCACTTAACCTCCTGCCAGCAGACCTGGTGCCAGTGTTTTGTCACAGGGACCCACCGCTGCTAGGCCATGTCATTAGGCTGTGGCAACACAGCAGGAAGGATAAACAGCCATTACATCAATTACACCAGGAGCCCTGGCCGCACACCGAGCGCCTCGTCCATGTTGTCCCCTCTGTCCTACGGCCAGCCACGCATTCACTACTCGCCGCCTCAGGCAGAAAACGGAGCAGATAAAGCTGCATTTCCTGACCGTATCCAGTGATTTCAGATCAAAATAAGAGGAAAGAGGCAAAAACAATTACAGTCATTTTTATATCAATACGTTCGATAAAACCAAGAGCAGTTTGAAAAAGCATTAAGGTATTTTAATAGTACTTAAGGGGTTAACTTCACACAAAGTCGTGGTTTTCATAACTTTTTTAGCAACACAAATCTTAAAAGTGTGGTGTGTAATTATGCCTCCCACCATCGCCAGTTACAGCTGTGGATCTTTGAGGGAATGTTATCAGCTTTGCTTATCTAGTTAAGCTCCGTCAGACTAGATGGGATCGGGGTGGAGCCAGCAGCAGCTTATTTAGACTTCAAGACACCCTAAAACATTTAATTCTAACTAAAATCTCTTTATCTAAGAATGATTTTGTGCAGAAAAAATAAATGAGTATGTTTTGTATAGGCCATTGACCCTTCTTAAAATGTTCAGGAAGCATAATAGGTCAACTTTAACAATTAAAAGGAAGCAAATGTCACTTCAACTCCTCCTGAGCCTGGAAACAAGCAAGAGTTCACTTCAAATAGCTTTGTGTTCTTTTTTTATTATTTAGTATAATTTAACAAATAGGCCTTGTAGCCGTGTGTGAGCCAGGTTTTTATATCCTTGTGGGGACCCATTTCTGTCTACAATGTGGGGTTGTGGGGACCACAGCTACTTGTTGGGACATTTTCTTGGTCTCCATGAGGGGAAATTCTACTTTTGGGTCAGGGGTCAGGTTTAGGGCCAATGTGTGAACTGACTTTTGGTTAGGGTAAGGTATGTGACGGTTAGAGTAAGGGTTAGGATGAAGAAAATGAATGGAGGTCAATGTAAAATCCCCACAAGATATGAAAACACGACTGTGTGCGTGTGTTACCCTTCGGTTTAGAGTAGTCTTGCTGCCAACCTTGACTTGATCTTGGGCCAGGCTGATCAGAGACATCCTTCTGTCCATGTCGTCATGACACCCTAAAGGAAAAAAAACCTGCATTAATCTGCAGAAATAACTTGCTAGTTGCTGTTAGCTGCTGCCAGCAGCTACCAGCTGTTAGCTGCTGCGGCGTACCGTCGGCCTCCCCGTTTGTGGGCGTGGCCATGCAGAGCTTCTTGGCGCGGCTGAGGCCTCTGCTGTTGAGAAAGACCGGCAGGTGGACAATGTTCCTCATGTAGTCATGGCCGTTGATGTTGGAGTCTCTCAGGACGCTGTTCAGGTTCTGGTTGATGGCTTTGATGATGATGTGAGGGTCGCTGGCGAAGATGGAGATGAACGGACCCTTCGAGAAGAGAACTCGCACCTAAAGTAAAAAATAAAAAGATCAATAAAATATTTTTCTGACACACTCCGTACTACAAATACCTAAAGAACTACACTTTTTTTTCTCACATTTCATTTTGTTTCTGTTTGTTTACTTAGTTTCAACGCCTGTGTCTTATTTATAAATAAAAAGAACGTCTCAAATATTTTAGCCGATTAAACTGATTAACTGACAGAATAACTAAGCCTTAATCAAACATTTTCAAGGACTTCAAGCAGCGTATGCACCTAAAACTTTAACATTAAAAAGAAGGATGCATGTAATCAGGCAGCAGCAAACAGCTGGAGGCAGCAATCAGCTGTGGCCCGTAAAGCTAATGACTCCTGTGAGAGCCGCCTGTCTGCAGCGCGTGAGGCCGGGGATTTCCTTCCTGCTCACTAAAGAACATTGTCTGGGAGTCACAGGACTTCAATTTCAGCTCCATGCATTCATGATTTGTTAAACTCTGACCAGCAACCTCAGGCTCAACCCGAGGGCGGAGAATCTCTGCACCTAAAGCTGCTAAAGCTGCGATTTTCACCGTAAACACGCCGCATGACGTCTGCAGCTGAAACGCACCGACATGGTTTCTACGACGGCCGCTGAGGGAAGAAAGGAGTGAAATTCCACCAATAACCTGTTCCTTGTTTTTTTATTTTAGAGTACAGTACGATCTCCAAAAAGCTCAGAAAAAACATTAAAATTTTCAACTTTTAAACTCAGAAATGTTGATCTCAGCATTTCATGCAACTAGATGTAAAATTTACTACAGTTTTCAATTGAGCTCTGGGAGTTAAGCAAAAAAAAAAAAAAGAATTTTAACAACAGTATTATACTTTCTGTAAAAATGGGATTGTTAAATCATTGTAGATCAAAAACATTTTGTAAAAAGGGTCTCATATGTTTGAGTTATTAAAATAAAAGCTAAAAATCTCCAGAGTGTTTGGCTATCAATCTGTATTTAGCCTAGTTTATGGAATGAATGCACACAGGTTTCAGAGTAAAAGTCATCAGATGTTAGCGGTCCTGTTCACCACCACTGTGTTGTAACAAAAATGTCCAAATTTAACAATATTATAATTTATGAGTGAAAATCTTGTCCCAAATTGGCACTTTTGGCAGATGAGGTAAGTTTTTCCTTGGACTCAACTTTCCAACAGCACTCTTCTTTTCAGGATATTAATGAGTGAATTACCTAACTTCATTCTGTGTTATTGTTTTTATGTAATATTGAAGTATTTATTAGCTGTAAACCACCAGAACAATAAAAAACCATTTAAATAAACCTCTGTTTGTGATGGATCTTTAAAATCAGGTTAAGCTACTTGGTCTCATGTTTGTAAAAGACCTGGACAGCAGAGAGGAGGACGCTGCTCACCGTGTCCAGCATCTGCAGAACTTTGTCCTGTTCACAAGAGTCCAGCCCGTCGATGATGACCGTCATGCGCGTTTGGTTCTGAGTGAAGCCGTCGATGGTTTTGGCCATTTTGGACATCATCTCCACTTCGTGCTTCAGGACCTGGCGAGAAACACGAGAAAAACAAATTCAGAGCAATTCAGCTCCAGTTCAGGTCTTCTGACTGGTGAAATCTTTATACCATCAAAACTTGAAGGCTCACTGCATGACTGCTGTTTTTCAAGACAGCAGTCATGCAGGGTTAGCTTCTGTAATGTTTTACTATGGTTAGCTGTTTAGCATTAGCTTACACACATTTTTTGGTATATTTAGTGTTAGCTTCCGCAAATGTTTAGATATGTTTAGCTGTTTAGCGCTAGGTTCCACTGTTTTTTATTTAATTAGTGGTTTAGTGTTAGCTTCTGCTAATTCTTTGTGCTTAGCAGTTTAGCATTAGCTTCCTTATGTGTGTTAGTGCAGCTAAGGTTCTTGTTTAGCAAATTAGTGGTTAGTGAAGCTAACTTTTTGGTTAGTGGACAATAAGTAGTGTTGATTGAACTGCAACCATATACTGTATTTCCTATACAGCCATGGCGGCCATTTTGAAAATTGTCCATCAGGAAGAGAAAACACAAGATCAAAAAGATATATATGACTTTTTATGGTTCAAAATATGAAACCAAACATTAATCCAATTGGCCAAGAAAGCTGTGGTGGCCATCTTTAAAAATCAAAAAGTTATCAGTAAACATAATTTCTATGAGTCCAAATATGTATGATTTGACACTAAAAATATTCATCTGGAAAATTTGGCGCAAAAATTAATTTTTATCTTGAAAAATATCTGGTTGAATTGCTTCAGTTGATCTCTTCACCTTCATAAACCCTTCGCTCTTCAGCTTATGTAAGTTGTTGGCGGCGCCATGCAGCCGCTTCCTCTGGGAGTTGAGGACGGAGTCGGCCACCTGCCACCAGGTCCGGAAGTTGAGCAGCAACGCCAGTCCGACCACGCTGGCCATCGCTATCAGAACTGTGTTTACCGTCAGGTTTTCAGAGTCCACCTAATGAAAAAAACAACAATAACCACATTAAAAAAGCCCCAAACTCCAGTATTTTAAATTATTTTTTATTGCTTAATGTACCTTAAAGATGGATAGCAGCACCACACCGGTGATCAGGCATCCACACGTCAGCGAAACAAACACGAAGGACGGAAGGCAGCAGGTTTTCTTCCATTTCTGACCTGAAGTTTTGGAACACAAACACTGATTTTAGAGACAGATGGAAATTTACCACTTTACAACAACTATTCTGCGTTTGTTTAGTTTTATGTCACAGACCAAACACAAAATGGTGCATAACTGGGAAGAAGAGGGAAGGATTTCAGCAAGTTTTAGATGCTTATGATCTGAATTTGAAGTATTTAAAATGTTTTCTTTTATTATTCTATACAAATAAAAGTCTGAAGACTGCGCTCAGCCCCATTTACTCTGTTACCCATAAATACGTCACCCTTAATTCAGCAGTCAATTGACTTTGCTGATAATAAAGCAAAGATTAGAAATATTTATTTTATAAGTTTCTTTTTTTATCAGTCAAACTTGAAAGTGAAAATGAAGTGAAAAAATTTAAGTTTGTGAAATGTGAAAGGTTTTATTTCTCATCTGAAAAAAAGAGGTTTTTGAAAACGATTTTTGAATCGTACTGCATTTTAAGCAACAAAATGTTTTCTTACTTAAAAAAGGACATTAGGATTTTTTCTTTCATATGTTTATTTTACTAGCTAAAATAACTACCACACAATGGGAGAATTTTTATTCCATTACTTGATTAATTATCAGAATAACTGATCGATTACTAAAATAATTGTTTACAGCAGCCCTAAATGTTAGCACGTCATCACAGTAATTACAGCAACAGCCTTCAGTCAGAGGCATCTTCAGATATGATGTGAGACTGACTGCTACTGGAGTCTCAGTATCACAGCATCACCTTCTACACTGACCTTTTTGATATGTTGTGGAGAAATTTAAATATAAGATTTCAAAACCATCTGATATTTGCTCTAAGAATATTCATCCACTGCTCTGTAGAAGCTTTTCAGCGGCGGCGGCTAAGGCAGCCATGTTACCTTTGATCTCATCGTTCATGAAAACCCGGAACAACCTGGTGGCCAAGAAGCCGAACTCCGCCTCGCAGGCGTCCGACAGCGTGGCGATCATTTCAGCCAAAGACGTCTCCCCTCCGACGCTGGACAGGCGGTTATAGTCCGTGAACAAGAACCTGTCAAAGACAAGAATAAAACATAAAGGCAGCAAGGCATCTTTAGTTTTAAAGATTCACCTTTTTTTTCTATTTTTAGGATTTAAAATGAAGATAAACAAATATTTAGCAAAAACAGGATGAATCTTTTTCTGTGTGTGACAGAAATTAATTGCATTCATAGACATTTATCATCTCAAAAATCCAGATTATTTTTTAAGGACAGATTACATTCTCTGCATTTGAGAAGTTGATTTAGTTATCAATTAGTAGTTAACTTGAGTATAAAAAGTTATTTTCTTCATTTTTTGAAGGATAGTTGGGTTTAGAGAGCCTTCGTAAATCATTTTATTTGTTGCTACCGTTTTGTTTATTTAAAATATCTAAAATAATATTCTCTTCCCTATTCCCAACCCAAGAGTTGAACCTTTTACTGTCTTTGACAGAGGAATTAAATATGTAGAGGTCTTTCCGTAACTATCCGGAATGTTCCGGAGACTCTGCGTTTCCATGGCGATCACCTGACAGGCAGGGCTCTAGCGGTTTGCTCTGGAAGATCCAGCGGGTTCACAAACATCAGCTTGAGCAGTAGCTCCATGTAGCCGATCTGACGGGCCAGACGGGCGCTGATGACCCAGGCCCAGTGCCAGCTCTCCTTCTCACGCCGGCTCCCAAAGTACACCAACACTGAACAAAAGACACAAATAAGGCCAGCATGAATAAATACACAAACAGGTTGAAAATATGCTTTATGTTGTAAAAGTTAGGAAAAACTAGAAGCTGCTATCACCAGGCTTACAGCCCCCTCTAGTGACCATTGGTAATAAGACTTTATTAAGATCAAATAACACAAAATGTTAGTTAGCAACATTATTTTATTTTTCCATTCTTACAAATGTGGTTCATATTTGTGTTAATGTAGATTAATTTAGTAGAGAAAACGTTTTCTGTCATAAAGTTGTAAATTTTCAGGGGAAAAATTGTAATTATTCATCATTAAATTTCCAAATTTAAAACTAAACTAGAACAGCAAGCCGTTTTAGCGGGTTCCAAGCCCAACTTAGCAAACTAAGGGCTGGGTCTTGTATTCAATCCTCTGAATACAAGACATAATCCCAAACACAACAAAGAAAAAAGCAAAAAGAACCGATATCTCGTTTTTATATACATATTTTATCGCATTAAACTTAAAGACACTCACTCTTTTCTAAAATTCAGTTATATTCAAAATAATCCAAAACACAGCAAAAGAAACTAGATTTCATACACACAAACAAAGACTAGCCACATTTTCTCTATTAATTCAGTTAGTTTTGTGAACACTCGTTGCAGTTTTAGTTTGTTTTTCTTTTTCACAAAATCTAATTTTATTTTCAGTAAACGTTAAATGGACAGATTTGTGGGGCGCACTGCTTATGGTTGTCCCACCTTTATTTGTGTCGTTTTTCCCAATTCTGAACTACTTTATGTTGACCTTTTATATAAAAGTAAATGAAAAACAGTAAAGTTTGTGGCTGTGAAGCAAGTTCAAGAAACCGCATTGGTATTTTTCCTCTCAGTTGTTTCCTCACCAAAGAAGGTGTAGAGCAGAGCGAGGAGGCTGAGGGAGACGGCGATGGCCAGCTTGGGGTCGACGGTAAAACCCAGAATGATGGCGACTGAGCCGCAGAGGAGCAGCGTGAGGAAAACCACCAGCCAGGAGAACTGGAACAGCGGTTCGATCTGCTGCCCTGCAAAGGTCTTCATCTCATCTGTTGAACACAAGGAGAGAAAAAAACACAAAACGAGTTAAAATCTCTAGGGTTGAAATGATTAATCGTTATCAATCGATTAATTGATACTGAACTAATCATCAACAAAAAAGTTTAAAGAGGTTATATGAGAAATCTGCAGAATGAGCCCATTTTTTAATCAGATTAATCGATTAATCATCAGAATAATCGATTAATCTGTAACTAAATAATCGCTAGTTGCAGCCCTGCATGTCTGTTGAGAGAAATGGTAGAAAAAGTCACTTCCTTTACTCACCCTCCAGCTTTTTGAGGAGGAAGGACTTGCCGCTGCCCCACTGAGCGTACAGACCAACACAGATGGGCGGCTGCATGGTGGGCTCACTGAGGATGTCCGCCAGAGCGCTGCTGTACAGGTCGTAACCCAGCATGTCGCCGTCTGTCTCCGTTGGGGAAAGGTGCTCTGTGAAAAGACAAAGAGCCTCTGAGCAAACAAACGAAGTTTCCAAACAGCAGCACTGAATCTGGAGATGCGGCTCATACTGGCTCCAAATATCTGCGTCAGGATGCTTTTCTGGTGGGTGCAGTCGATGTTGTACGGCGTCTCTCCAGCTTTGTTGGGCCGGTACAGGAGGCGGCCATCTTTTGGGTTCCTGAGCAGCAGCTCGGCCAGCTTTCGGCTGCGCCCGCGGATCGCAATGTGCAGGGCAGTGTCCCCTTTCTAAAAGAAAACATGCTTACAGCTGAGCAGAAAGAGTGGCGATGGTTCAGGGTTTGCAGAGCCGTACCCGGTCCACTGCAGACACTTTGGCTCCTTTATCCAGGAGCAGCTCCACGACATCTATGCTCCTCATTTTAGTGGCTTTAACAAGCGGAGTCTCTCCGTCCTGGAAGATAAACAGAACATGCAGTTTATACTTAATGGGTTTCAGCTTCTGGAGGAAAGGGAATTTATTCATCTACAGTATACAGTTTGTTGGGGGAATTGGATTGTTTAAACTCCAGAAAGAGGAAAGACGTATAGCTACGTCTAGTGTAACTATGAGTATAGAGTAACTATACGTCTTTCCTCTTTCTGGAGTTAATTTTGCCCTGACATCATGTCTCACATTTTATTCCAAATTAAAGGTCAACTACAGCGGAGTAAGTCATACATCAGTCATTATGACTTTATTAAAGCAGGAGACATTCAGACTCCAGTAAACATCAAGGCAGATAATAGTGCGATAAAAAAATGTAAACTCATAATTTTACTCCAGAATGTTGCTCAGTTGAGTTTCTAAATTGTGATTTTTAAACTGTATGACTTTATTTATAATGCACGTACCTTGGTGCAGCTCTCCGTGTCAGGATTGCACTGCAGGATGTCCCTCACCATGGCAGCGTTTCCTTTCTCCACTGCCCAGTAGAGGGCAGTCTTCCCATCCTAGAGTGGCAAAAGCAAATGCTCCTGCTATTAAATAAAAAATACATTTATCATGGAGAGGGGTGTATTATAATGGGTGAATATTTATCTTTGTGCAATTCTAATCCAGGGAAGAAAGTTTAAAACAACAAAGAAAGACAATATAAACGGATAGAGTTGCATTTCCCACAGAGAACCCATGGAGGAAGGAAGGGCCCCTACCTGGCCCGTGACGTCGACATCGGCGTATTTGTTGAGCAGAGCTCGGACAATCTCCACATGTCCTCCTCTTACTGCTCCAATCAGCACTGTCTCTCCACTCTGGAACAGAAACATGGCAGACGCCGTTACGCATCATGTGGAGCCGCCGGGTCAGAGCGTCCCGCCGCGTCTCACCCGGTCGGGGTTGTTGACGTAGGTTCCGGCGTCCAGCAGGTCCTGAACGATCTCCGTGTGGCCCTCCTTGGCGGCGATGGCGAGCGCCGTGTTGCCGTCCTTATCGGTCATGTTGACGTTGGGATTCCTCTTCAGCAGCTCTTTGACGACGTCCGTGTGGCCGCCTTTCACCGCCACGATCAGAGCCGTCCTGGAGTTCTGGGGAAACAGAAAAACAGAGATTTCTGAACTCAAACATTTTACCAGATTCTTCCTGCCTCCTCTTTTAAAAGTTTACAATATAAAAGTCTCTCTGCAACAATCAGTTGTATTAATCCATGTGATTATTGATGGAACTTTATGAAAACTATTTAAATTTTTTACATATTCGCTGAAACTGTCATGTGGTGACAGAATATTATCAGAAATTGATCCCTGCTTCCTCCGAGTGCAAACGAGAAACAACCAATCAATAAAAATATGTGTTTTTTCAGAATAGGCAGAGATTGTAACTGAAACACATCTCTGTCCGTTCTCCTCGCGAGTAAAAAGAAACTAACTCTCTCTTGTCTTTTTCAATGTTCTAGGTGCATAAACCTGACACTAGCGTTTCACTGACCAGTAGTTCCTATAATGAGCTCAGCAGATGTTTGCTAATGACTACCGGCTAGTCTGAAGGAGCTGGGGAGGAACTGTGCCTCGAAGGCGGAGCTAGATCCAGCTGAATGGTTGCCATGGAGATTAAAGAACTTCTTAACATGCATGAAACAATGAGGGAACACTCCAGGTGTGTTTTTTATAAAGGAGAAACATCATAGCAACATAGAAAGCTCAAAAAAGTAGATTTTAAATAAAACTGTACATAAGGGCAAGTTTAGGGCCAGAGGCTACTTTCCTGTTTAATTGTTTTATTTCTTTGTCGTGTCGTATTCATAGCCCAGTGCAACAGGAAGTCACTGATTACTAGTGAAACGTTTCTGACTCTAATCAACTTAAAGTAAAGAATGAATATAAAATAAATAACTGAGTAACACTTGTGCTTTTGTGAAATTTAATTTTGACAACACTGATTTGTTAAAACTTCTTTAAAACTTTACATAAGCTTGGATTTGCTTTTTAGTTGTTTATTGTGAGCGATGTGAGTAAAACATGACGGCGTTGAGTGGAAACTACTCACTGCTCCTTCCTGATCCACATCAGCTCCGTTGGCCAGCAGGTGCATCACGCTGTCGTAGTGGCCCTTCCTGGAGGCCCAGATCAACGGGGTGGTGCCGTACTGCAGAGAAAACCAGTTGGAATAAATTAATTACAATAAATAAAGGAAGAGATCTCTGAGATAAAGTGGCTGTCTCTACCCTGTGTGGGTCTGAAACAGAGATCAACATCTGTGAGGCGGTGGCTACCTTGTCTGAGCAGTTGACCTTGGCTCCATACTGCAGCAGGAGATCGACGATCTCTGCGTGGCCGCGGCCCGCCGCCCAGATGATCGGGTAGACGCTGTACTGTTGGGCCAGAGCAGAGCTGATGTCACGGAAACTAATGACCAGCGCTACACAAATGGTTTAAGCTGCTTTAAATAGCAGAGAAAAAACGTCTGTAGTTGTGTTTACAGTACAGGTGAACCGATTAATCGATTGTTGAAACTGATTTAGTAATCGATTAATCGTTAACTGGAGCACACAGACTCAGAAAACAGTTCAAGAAATATTAATATTTTGCATTTTAAATAAAAACACCTTGGTCTGCTAATATGTTCTACGCCGAATGCTTTAATTTTGTTACGCAATTATTAATCGGTTTATTAAAAAAAATATTAAAAAAACCAACTGATCAACCCTAGACTGTATTGAAATGAACCTTTAACATCATTTAAAGGTTTTTTATCTGTGGAAGCGTTCACTAAAGGAACAAATTTTGCATTTTAGGGAACAAAATATTTTTATTTAAAAAAAAAAATCAAATTGTTTATTTTAATCTCTTACAGTATTTCTACTTAAGTGGTAACCCTCTGATGCATGAATTATGATCCTTTGTGTCAGAATTTTTTTTCCATTTTTTAAAATTCTTTTCTTAACGCATAAAAAAGGTAGGAAAATTTTTTTGTAAAAATAATTTTGTTTTTATTTTTTATTTTTATGTGATCAATTGTAATTTTGTCCAAATACAAAGTTGTTATTTGAAAAATACATCAGTAGTATTGTTCCTTAGGGGTTATCTGATGTCACAATATGTTTTTTACTTGCAAGAGACCGGGTCGGTTCTCATGCTTTTTTGTCCGTCGGCCATATTGTGTTTAACAAAAATAATTTCTTGCATATGCAGCTGATGGCCAGTAGTTGATGGTATATTTTATGATGCATTAGTGTCCACTTCAGTGGTCTGTGTGCATTTATAACATAAAAATCCACAGGAAGCACAAGAAAATGGCTTTTAGATAGCTGTCCACTGTAGTGACCACTATGCATGAAATATGGAGAACATCCCAATTTTTTTATCAGATTAATTGTCAGAATAATCAATTATTAAAATAATTATTAGTTGCAGCCCTAAACTAATTATGCTCTATAAACTACTTATAGAAGAAAGAAAAGTTATACTTAGTTTACTGTATACAATAAGGAATAATTGGTTTTATAAAAGATCTGCACAATGTGATTTTCTTATCACATTAATCGATTAATCACTAACTAAAATCATCGTCAGTGTTCAGTGTTTCTGAGTTCCACCTTTGTAAAAATGTACACATCTTATGAACTCATTTGTGTTGTTCCATCAAAAGAATCCCTGTAAAAACAGAGTTTATGTCTTCAATGTGATAAATAAGTTGATAATTTTCCGTTTTGGTGCTGGTACCTGCCCAGTGATGTTCGGATTGGCTTCTCTCTCCAGCAGCAGCCGGGCCACCTCCGTCCGGCCCTTATAGGCGGCCCACATGAGCGCCGTCCAGCCTCCCTGAGCAGGAAAATCCAGACACATCAGCAGAGGACGCAACGGCAAACAAAAGAACAAGAATTACAGCATTGAAACAACAGAAGAGTTAAACCACATCACATCTCTGTTTTGCAGATTAGACCAAATCCAGGCAGATTTGCAGCTATTTCTGGACGGAGTGACACACTTTCCAGTGAAACACAATGTGGTTTATTTTAATCCAGTCGGCTCTCCTGACACATCTTCAACTGCACATGAGTCAATTCCCTTCCTGTTTGTTATTTGTCTACCATTATTTCTGTGATAAAGTCGTCCTGAATGTATTAAAAGCTACCAAAACGCAGAAACAGCGTGTGAAGGAGTGGTTTGATGAAAAATTAAAAAACAGTTCAGGAAGCAGCGACTGTCTGGCTTTCCTTATCTCAGAAACAAACATGAGCGCCATGGCAGCCGGATTTAAGTGGATGGATTTTCTATTAGAAAGGAGAACAGAAACTAATCTAATTTCATGTCCATTTTGGAGAAAGTGAATTAGATTGTTCAGTCATAACTGAGGCGCCACATCCAACAGAAGAGAAAATATTAAGCTCCCAAAACGTGAGCATGTCAGAATTTAGGTACATTTTTTAATCAATATTTAGCTTTAGTTTTCTAAAAAACATACTGGTATAGAGATTTTATCATAAGTACTCCAGTTTATTTTTCAAGATGGACGCCATCTGTGAGTCTTTTAAAGATAGATAAGATAAGATAAATCTTTATTGTCATTGTCACAAGGACAACGAAATTCATAGGGTGCCATCAGTCGGTGCACATGCCCAAAAACAAAAAATAACTGTCTCACAATTCACACACAACGCAAGAATCAACAAACAACTGGCAAAAAATAAATAAATAAAAACCAATTATTGACATTAAATATCACCCATTTTCATGACCTAGATGAACTTTGTTTCATCACGTTTTTAACTTTTTCCATCATATTTATACAACTTTAAATAATAAAATGTTTCAAAATCGTCAAAAAAATGGAGTCTCACACCAGCTCAGATGTGACAAACTGAGAGACAATCGTCTTAATGGTTAGCATTAGCCTCTGCTAACTTTTTAATGTGTTTAGCGGTTTAGCATTAGCGTGGCTAAGATTCTTGTTTAGCAAATTAGCGGTTAGTGAAGCTAACGTTTTGGCTAGCTGTGCTCACCACTGGTAAAATATAAAGCTGATTTTAGTGCCTAACACGAGAACAAAGTCATAACAAGAATGAAATTAGAATATTACAACAATAAATAACAATAAGATGAGAAGTTGCGATAATAGGAGAATAAAGTCATAATATTCCAAGAATAAAGTTGTACGACGTTAAAGATGTAGTATTACAAAAATAGTTGTTATAATACAAGAATAAAGGTATTTTTATTTTGGTCCTTAAAATACAAAACTTTCCCCTTAACTTTATATTTTGGTCCATCTGATGAAGCAGTTTTTATATATTAAATAATTGTTTTCATCAGTTACTCAGTACTTGAGTCGCCTTTTTACCAAATACATTTTTACTTTACTTGAGTGAAAATATGTTGAATCATTTTCATTCAATACAAAAATTTCCACTTAACTTTATATTTTTTTATATTTATATCTTTATATTTATATTTTGCTCCATCTGATTTTTCCATGTTAGATGATTGTTTTCATCAGTTAAATACTTTCTTACTTTTACTTGAGTAATTTCTTGGACAGATACTTTTTACTTTTGATTAAAAGTACGTTGGAGTTTTAGTTTCTCCTCACCATGTCTCGGTGCTCCAGGTTGGCGCCGCTCTCCAGCAGCTCCCTCACCACCTCCAGGTGTCCCTCCTTAGCGGCGGAGATCAGCGCCGTCCAGCAGTCCTGCACACAGCGCCGAGCCGTTACTTTGACGGAAACAGACCCGGACCCGGCTCAGGACCCAGCCAGGTGCCGATACCTACCAGCTGGTCGTACCAGGTGCTCATGGAAACCCGGTGCCGCATCGCGACTCAGAGTCAGACAGAAATGCAAACAGAGAAACGACCAGAACCTTCCTGTTCTCCTGTAGTAAGCCGGAGTGATCTGGTGTAATGGCAGGTCAGGAGACGGTGGGGTGTGTGTGTGTGTGTGTGTGTGTGTGTGAGGGAGAGAGTAAATGAATGAGCTGGAGTGTGAAGGGTGTCGGCTGGTGAACCGATGACTTCAGCTGTAATGAGAGGTCATGATGGCTCATAATAACTGACTGGTGACATCATCAAACATCAGAGCAGGTTGCTTTCCACTCGCCGCTACGCCATCGAAAGGTGTGTGTGTGTGATGTTTACCAGGTGTGTGTGTGATGTTCACCAGGTGTGTGTCGGGGTGTGTGTGTGTCTTCAGGTGTGTGTGTGTGATGCTCACCACGTCGTCCATGTCGACGGTGGCGCCCCTCCTGATCAGCTCCTGGACGATCTCCAGGCTGCCCAGCTCTGCTGCCACCATCAGTGGCGTCTGTCCGTTCTGCAAACAGAAATGCCGGGTTTTAACGCCGATACATGAAAAAAATAATTTAAATAAACACTGAAATCAAGTCCTGAATCCAAGCATATTCATGGAAAGTTTGGTGGAGGGATAAAGGTTCTGAAGTGGCATTCAGCTAATGAGTTCGGAGGATACTACACTCTGTTCCTGGTCTGGGCTCCTTTTGCATGAATTACTGCAACAATGCAGCATCGCATGGAAGAGATCAGTTCATATTTTCTCTATGTTTTATTTTAAAATTTATTTTTTATTTAATTTTTTAAATGACAATTTTATCAACTACTTATTCTCAGTAATTTAACTCAGAAATTTAAATGAACTTTCTGAGCTGAATTTAACTTGAAATTTGTCATTTGAAGAAACTGAAATTTATTTAATTGAAATTTCTCTCAATTTAAAAGCAAATGCAAATTTAATTTAAATTTAAAGACATTTTTGGAATTATTCAAATTTGAATAATTTAAATTCTCAAAAATTCTAAGAATTGTTTTAGAATCCTTTAAATTCTTGACACATTTAGAATTTAAAAGTGAATCTAAATTCTAAGGAACTCTTTGGGATCTAATTTGCTCCTGGTAATGTAGCGCCGGAGCAAACGCTGTTGCATTGGAACCCAAACGCGGAGAGGTCCGACCAGCGGTTCTGACTCACGTCGCTCCTGCAGTCCACGTCTCTGAACTTGTCCAGGTGAGTCTGGAGGGCGGCCAGGTTGTCCTCCTCCACGTAGCTGAACAGACTCTGGACCACCAGAGAGGTCATCTTCAGGGAGGTGGTGGTTTCCATGGCGACCGGCTAAACTCCTGAAACACAGAATTTGATCCAGGTGAAGCTAAAAGCGCCACAGGAGGAATTCTGTTACAGAACATATTTACAAACAAAGAAGGTTTTATTTACTTAAACGCAAAATGTTTAAATTTTTTTATGCTAATATGTTGTTCTTAAAGCAAATTGGCTTTTTGAGTCAATATACTCCAATAAAAGATTAATGGATTACCAAATTAGTTGACGATTATTTTAGTAATCGATTAATCTAATTAATCGATTCACCCCCGGCAAAAAAACTGTTGCTGAATCTTTCTTTATAGTTTTGGCAAAGTCAGAACTACAGTGCAGAAATATTCATACCTCTTAAACTTTCTCTCACGGCATCTCACATGAAGACTTTGATTGATTTTATTGGGATTTTCTTTGATAAACCAACACAAACCAGTGCAAAATCCAAACAGGCCTTTAGCCTGAGGATCTCTGCAGCTGGTTGCACCAAATTTATTTATTAAGTAGAGTCAGTATACAGGTGATTGCTACACAAAAAATCCCCCAAAAATACAGACAAAAGCGTGACAAAATGTGGATAAACTCATGAGGATATGAATACTTTTTCAAGAATCCACAGTAAAAACAATTAAAATACTTGAAACAAACATCATGACATGAAAACTTCTGTAAAAACAAAGCATAAATACCCATAAATCCCTCATTAGCGCTAGCAGTGCGCTAACAGGAGCTCGTTAGCTCTTCTGTTTGGTTGAGGCGGTCTGCTCGTTTAACGAAGCCCCATTAAAGAAAGCCAAACAAGCCAGAAGTCAAACAACAGACTCCAAACTTTGGTATTTAGATGCAGCCGGCGCAGCAGACCGTGTGCAGCCAGAAGTGGGTCGCTCTGAACTTTGTATTCAGGAAAGAAACAAAACTACAAGTGCTACAAAGCTGAGCAACAATTTACTGAGCAGACAGAGAAAAGTAGCAGCAGGATTATTACTGAAAAATAACAACACAAAGCTCGCTTCAGGGATTTCATCTGCAGCAGCTGAACCAGGAGAAGAAAAACAATCATCTAATCATTTATGGAGGCTTCAGTAGAAACTTTTCCTCCTTCCTGAAAAGAAAAGAAGCCCAGCTGCTTTCTACCCGAGCCAGGGGTGTCCAAAGTGGGGGCCGCGGCCCCATTTGTGGACTTTGGAAGGATCTTGGGCGGTCCTCAAAGTTCATGACTAGCTGAGTTTCGATTAATGTTTTTTAATGCTTATTTTTGAAGAATTGCATTAGAAAAGTACGGAACACTATAAAGGACAGTTTGTTTCTTTTGAGTTGAAAATGCAGCCAGTTCTATTTTGTAAACTTTTACAGTGACAGAAAATGTCAAGTTAATAAAGTAAAAACATGTTTATACACTCCTAACTGGTTCAAAAAACTGACTAAAAATTGATTGATTAACTTATGTTTAGTTTATGTTTGTTTGTGTAAGGCTGAGATGGGGCTGTGCATTAAACAGCCATTTATGAACCGTTCAGACTAACAACACAAAAAAGATACAATCAGAACTATCAGATGAGTTTATTACCCTTTGAAAATAACTCCAAAGTAGTTTTAAAAAGTTTGAATGCATTTTTTCCCTTCTTACGGAACGTTTCTGTTTACATCTTAGAATATATGGAGGCCCAAGTTTGACCTGCTTTGCTTTTGCATTTATAGAAAAAGATATAAAACTTTAGATATCTCACTAAGAAGATATGAACATTCATGGAAAAGCAGAAAGACTTTCAGTGTTCAAGATACCGCAGGAACTGACTAGTACATGACAGCAAGGAAACGCTAAAGAAAAAGTTCCTGCATGTCCCTTATGGGGCTCCGTAGAAAAAATAAAGGAAATGTCAAAATGTAAAATAATTGAATAATTGAAAATGTTTTTCTGATTGTTTGAGGTGATTTTTGAGTTTTCCAAAAAAGTACTTTATCATTACAACTTTTTCTCATGCAATTTTTGCCTGAATTTTGTTTAATTTTTTCTTCGCTGAACTCTAATGTTCTGTCGTAAGATACAGAATAATTTCTAACGTAGTGAAGTTTTACGTTATTACAGCCATGCGTAGCGTCAACTTCTGACGTAATCCATCTGGTCGGTTCGCTCCAAACCAGATGGAAACACAGCTAATTCGCTTTATTTCTTTTTGGTGAAATTTTAAAAGTTTTCTCAAAATTTGCATGATAATTTGATGGAAATCAGCGACTAAACAGCTGGAGCAGATACAAGTTAAAAAAAAATTTTATGGTACAATTTTCAGTGTTTCCTCAATGTTAACATCTTTTATCAAGCATGTCTTTTGCTTTTCATTTATTTTAACAACAAACAGGACCACAAACATCCAATATTTTTTTCTAAAAAAAATATTTAAAAAATTGCCACAGCGATTTAGTAAACTTGGGTAAGTAAAGCAAAAATGATCCATATTCTGTCCTTGTTACTGAAAAAACACACCAAAAAAAGCTAGAAAAATATTTTTACCTGAAAAGGTTTATAGGTCTTTTTTCTACAAAAATCATACTATTCTAATTTTTTGCACAGGAAATAAGAAAAAATTGAATGTTTTTTGCAATTTTAATAGTAAACATGAATAAAAACTTTGTGGCCCATCAGAAACAACTGAAAATCTCAACCAGCTGATAAAGTGCCTTCATCAAACACTTTTATGTATTTTTTTAATACATTCTATATGTTACAAACTCAGAAAAAGAAAAAAATTAGAAACAAAAAACTCAATCAAAATTCATTTTTATGTTTTAAATTGTTTTTAATTGCTTTTTAATTTTAATTTTAAGATTTCAGACATTGTGTCCCAAATACATTAATGAATCTGCTGTTCTGTGCTGTAGTTGGATCGATAAACGGCTCATTAATGATTCATAAAGTTCTGCCCATCCTCCATAATCAGACTCACTTCCTGCACAGAGAGCATCTGAATTAATGAGCCTCATTCTGAGGGTTTCACCAAACAACCAGCAGGATTTCCTGCTGTAATCCTGCTCAGGTTAACGCTCCCTCACACTCAGAGTCACATGGCCGCCGGTACAAAGGCCCCAGCAGTTCAGCCAAATTCAGAAACAGATCAATCCTTATCTGCAGAACAAACTGTTTTCTCTCCTTCTCCACTCAGCGATCACCTGCCAGCTGCTTTCCAGATCACAACGATGAGAATAAAATCAGGAAACAGAGAAAAGGCTTTGTTTACAGTGACGGCAGCCTGTTGACACGCCCTCCTCTTCCTCATCTCTCCCAGCACAATGGGTGGGTCACAATGCCAACTACAAACAAGCTTCTCAAACTATTGAACAAGATGAAATCTCAGATAATTACAGCTCTTACCTGTGTGGAGGAGTAAAGTTACCAGTTCAAGATCAAATCTGACTTCCTGCCCAGTTCAGCCAGCAGTGGCGGCTCACGCTCAGCATCCCCCGCTTTAAGTACCGGCTGAATATTAGATGAGGGGCTGGAGGCACGCCCAGCTCTTCCCGACACAATAGAGACTCCCGTCCTGTCCAAGAAAAGCTTCAAACTGCAGCTACTGACCATTTCAGCTAATCTGCCAATTGTTTTATCCCATTAATCGGACAGTAAAATTAGCACATTCTGCAGGTTTTCATTAAGCCTTTTATATGCAATATTAAAAATACGTCAAAGGATGCAAATACACAAATAATTAAATTCCTTTTTAAATAGTAAGACAGTTTAGTTTATGTCATTTAATAGAATACAAAAAGTAATAATAGTGCAGAGGAGGCAAAAGTTCAACTGTCTTCCCATAAAGCCTCCACTCAAACAGGACAGAAAAAAATATAATCCAAGAATAAAACCGACTGATCATACATTTAGGAATCATACAGAAAAAATAAACAAAAAAAACATCTACAAAGTATTGATGGAAAATTAAATAAAACGTGTATGAATGAAACATTTTATTGCCTAAAATGAAACAACGGCATTCGTTTAGTGAACACTTGATTTGTAGCAAAAGATCCATCTGCAGCTACAACAATGTGAGAAGCTCAACATTTTCTGTCTGATTTCACATCAGTACAGCGCAGAGCTGATCGGGTGATTTTAGATTTACCAACTGATAACCGGATCAGAAAATGTGCCTAATAGGAAATCTTATTTACAGGATTTGAACCGTGTGAAGCTAAAAATGGAGTTCAGGGTGGAAAATATTTACAGACAAAGAAGGTTGTACACCTTAAATGAACTATATTTTTTACAGTTGTGGGTTTATTACTGCTCCGACTGTGTTATTCTTTTAGAAAATTAGCATTTTTTTGAGTTTCTATACTCCAGTTAACAATTAACCGATTCCTAAAGTAGTTCACCATTATTTCAATAATCGATTAATCATGATTAATCGTTTCCACCATACTTTAAACCCCAGATGATTCAGATGAAACACGACTTTTAAATGATTCTAAATTCCTATTTAGAATATCAGAAATTTGGGTTTTTGGTCTTTCATTCATAATCAAACTTCTGTGTGAGCGGCAGAAGAAGAACGTGACGTCACAGACTGCTTTCATAATTTCAGAACTATAATTTTCAGCCGTTATTTACATCCAGATTTACCGCCTGGCTTCTTCTGGTGCACAATTATGACGTGTGTCTCAGGTCAACGACGTAAAAGTCGGATAAAATGCAGTATGACCGTTCAGACAGCAGACACGGTGAGAACTGTCGGATTTCGGTCCACATATGGAAATGGCACTGGTTGTACTTTTCTGGGTGAAAAGATCAGAACAGCAGATCAGACGATTGTAAAAAGTCAGACTTTAGTCCCATTCTGTGTGAACGTAGAAAAATGAGCTAAAACTTTGATTTGATTACATCACAGTCAACTGGAAATAAGACAACCTGAAGCTCACTAACTCAGCTACAAACAGATTTTAAAAAATGGAAAATGTTCTTGTTAAAGTATTACACATGACTTGAACTTTGAACTCGTATCTGGATTTGGTCTTAAGGGTCAAATAAGATTTTAAAACATTGACTTAGGGCATTTTTTCCCATCTGTGTTTCAAAGAGAACTGCATAGACGTGTATGATCTACATTCACATTTAATCTGATAGATTATTACAAAGCAGAATGAACTGGACACAAAATTATGCCATTGAATTATTTTTCCAAATGAAAACCTGGACAAATTTGAGCTGCTGTAAGTATTCAATCTTCCACCAGGACAATCATCCTAAACATACAAACAGAGATTTTATGGGATGGTTTAAACTAAGGCATATTAATGTGGAAGAATAGGAATGGCCCAGTCAAAGTAACAACCTAGATATGATGCGCTGTAAGGTGGTTGGAACAAGACAAAATGTGAACAAGGTCAATGGGTGTGAAAATATGTTGCAGGTTTTATCTGGAGTGTAAACAATATAACAAATCAGTATATATGAACAGAAAAAACTGAAATTGTGTCCAGTTCAGCTTAAGTATGGCCAGGCAACACTGGATAGGATCTCTAAATTTAACCAGTCAGCTCTTTATGGCAAGTCATGCGGGCATGAAACCGCTGAGGATTCAGTTCCTTGGTACATACCAATCTGCGGGTCAACTACAACCACAAACATGACCTTATTACATTTATTTAATTTAGTTTAGCTGTGATGAAACTGGTTACTTCAACAAGATATTAACACATAAACCGGCGCTGCTAAACTGACAAAAAGTCGGTGCAACGAGTTACCATCGTAACAGGAGGCTTAGAGATTATTATTAAACTTTATGCCGTGTTTCCAGACAACATTAGCCAGGGTTCCCTCTCTGACAGCGGCTCTGGAGCTCGTCAAACATCTGTCAGGCAGCCAACATACGGCTGCCCCTTTACAGCGGCTTAAAACGACCCAACGGCGAAGCGTTTTAAGAGGGGTGTTACAAACACAGTGGTTACCCCGTTGTTTCTGTAGCAGGAAGTAACGACTTAAACTAAAAGTGACAATAAAGTGGAGTAGAAGCTAGCTATCCAACAGGTTACAACTGTTTTCAATATTTAATGAGCTTTAAAAACAACTAAACTCACCAAACAATGGTTTTCTTACCTACACACGGATGCTCAGTTCCCGCCTTTTAAGTTATTCCTGCCGGTTGAATCCAGCTAAATGTTATTTTTTCTTAATCAAGACATGTTTGGGGAGACTAGAGTTAACTGTAACCTGCTACTGAACCACAAATGTGACGGAGGCTCCGCCTGGTTCCTCTTGCTTTGTTTACAGAGGCGGAACCTTCGGCTTTACACCGGAGCCCCCACCTCACGGGTTATGGCTGCCTTCGGTTTACCTCGGAACTCGGACCTGGGGATGACGTCACACCCGAGTTAACGGCGGTCAGTAGGAGAAAAAAATTTAGAAAGTAGGAGGAATTCCAAAATGGCCACGCCCCAGTAGCCATTGTTCGAAGTGAATTTTAAGACTTCTGGTCCAGGCTGAGAAAAAAATTATTTCAAGAATAAAGACATAATATTATGAGAATTAATTTATACAAGGATAAATACTTATGTTACGACAACAGAGGTGCAATTTTACCAGAAGAAAGTTGTGCCATTATAAGAAAAAGCTTTAAAAAAGCAAAGCATTTTCTGTTTCTGACAAGACTGCCTCATCATGACTGGATTTTCTTTTTTTTTTTTTGTAAAGTGCCTGGAGATATTTGTTGGGCATTAGTGCTATATTCCGGTAAATAAACTGAATTTGATTTAATTATTCTTCCTGGAAATTTCTCATTACCTCCTTTTCCAAATATATGACCTTATTTTGGAAATACAACTCAATTCTGGAATTATTACTTTTTTCCTCATATATTTTCAAATTTATTCTTGTATAACCTTTATCTTGCAATGACTTTATTTTTTAGCTTTGCTCTAGTGCTCCAACACATTATTTTTAATTTTTTCAGCTTAGAGCTGCAGACACTACATGTAGCATTATAACCACAGGCTATGAGCGGCTGTATTGGATCTCGAAGTTTGAGAAAACTTCTCAAACACAAACTTTCAAAATTTTAAAATGTCAAGTGTGAAGTTCAGCTGATTTTCTCTGAGTTCTACAAATAAAATGCCGTTATTTGCAGTTTTACATCTAAGAGAAGACATTTCTGCTAATATTTACATGTTTTTATTTTCATGTATTGTAAATAGCCTGTTTTTAATGTACATTTTGAACAAAAGATGGATGCATGTATAGTTAAAAACTGATATTTTTTCTCACTAGACAAAAAAAGGAAAACATTTCCACATCCAACAGGATTAGTGTTTAAAAATAATTTCTCTTTATTTCGCCACATCAGAATGTACTCCACTGTTATACAAATAGTTTGATAAATTTCCTTCTGACACAAAAATACCCATTATATTAGTCTGGCGCACACACACACACCTCTACACACACACTCTCTAAAACAAGATGCGCCGTTTCTGATTTGGCACTTTGGACGTATGGAGCCGTTTGCATTGATCTGCTGGTATATGTGGCTATGCAGTGCTGCAGCCGCTGCAGCCGCTGCGTTTGTAGCGACGGCGTCTCTCTCCTCCTGCCGGTGGGCCGCGCTACAGAACATGGGTTCCTTTGAAATCACAATCAACATTGACAGAACACAAGAATGGTAAACACACAGAGTTATGGCAGGAATATGGAAATGTTAGAGAAAAAAACCCCGCAAACAGATCCACACCGAAAGACTTCACTTCTGCTGCTTTGTTGCTTTTTAAATAATCTGTAACTTTAAAGAAGAATAACAGGAACCATCAGTTTCAATCTCTTTTATACTATTTTAACAGAAATACCTCCAGAAACAGAACCAACATCAGATCAGAAATCTGGAAGGTTTCAGATGAACGATGCAGCAAAAACAGCAAAAGGAAACAGTGTCTCATTGACCCTGCAGTAAAATGCACCCTGACCCGAACATTAGATGTTCACAATATAAAAATAAAACCATTCATGGCACCGGCTGGCTCTGGACTCCAGAGGTTACATCACGTTTTAATAAAACATGTCACATTTCCTCAGAGATTTATGCATTTAGCACGCCAACGCATTAATCCAATTAGACTGCGGTTAGATTTTTAAGATAAAAAGCTAAACACTTAATCAAAAAAGTGATGGAAATAACACAGCTAATCTATAATTTACTTTTTTTTTTTTACATTTTATCATGTTACATTTAGAAACTTTTTAATGGGATTTCCTTTGATGGAGCAACATAAAGCAGTGTATAACCGTAAAGTGGAATAAACTGCAAAACTGCCAAGACGTCATTTCTAAAAGTGTTAAACCAGACAAGGAGAGCATCCAATGAAGATCATGTGTTGGAATGGCCTAGTCAAAGTCCGAAACTAACTGCAATTGAGAATCTGGGGCATGACTTGAAGAACAGTTTGAGTTTATAGATGCTCAAGGCTGGTAAAGACACAACAAAAAATGAATTACTGACTCAGGTAAGCAGAATAATACAACGGAGGATTAGGAATAAAACAAACAAAAAAACAGGAGGTCATGTTATTAATTTAACTTAATCAAAATTAAAACACTTGTTTTTCTTTGATGTTAGAACGTTGCAACTTTGTGAGAAAAAAAGGATTATTTTCTGTGATTAAAGCCATAAAATGTCTGATTTTAGAACTAAACTAGAGGAGCAGGCCGTTTTTAATGGGTTCTAAGCCCGACCCAGAAAGCTAAGTGGTACATCTGGGCTCTTTGCCTGTGCAGCTCCACATTTTCCAGGTCCAGAGTCACCATGAACGCCTCGATCAGGATCCAGGAAACCAGACAGGAAGAAGCTGCAACATGACTGCATCGAATCTGGACCCAGAAGATGTTCCGATGCAGCGAACCCAGATCAAACCCTTAGCTTGTGGGCTTGGAACCTGTTAAAAACTGCCTGCTGGTCCAGTTCGCTTTTAAATGTGCAACTTTATGCCTTTAATCATGAAAAATGATCATTTCCCCCCTGGAAATGTACAACTTCATAACAAAAAGAGTTTTTTCTAGTAAATACAGAAAAATAATTGAGAAGTTTGTGATCTGCAATGACCCAATACATAATAAATAAAAAACTGATTAAATTTTTCCACTTCACAACTATGCACTACTTTGTGTTTATTTATCATATAAAAATCCAATTAAACCCACTTTAGTTTGAGGTTGTAACATTTCAAATATGTGAGAAAATGTGTTTGGAAAAAAACGGAAGCCTGTTGTGAGCAAATCAAAACTCCCTTTAACTGTTTCTCAAATAAACTCATGGATCCAAAACGCACAGAACAAACAGACAGGAATCCGGAACAGAAGACTCTATTCTCTCTGTCGTTTTAGAGACAAATCTTCCCAAAAAGAAAAAAAACACTAAGAATGTATTTCAAATAGCGTCGTCACAAACGGCTAAATATGAAACACACGACGTGAACTCTTCTCAAAAATAAAAAAAATGAAGAAATGAAACCATTCAAAGATCATAAGGCCTGTTCAAAATTGGCAGCTGATAATAAAGTTTTTCTTTCCAAATGACGAACTTCCTGTTCCAATGACAAAAACCCTCCACATACTTCCTGTCTGCCCTGAGGAACTCCACCCCATCCTGACGTCCTTACCTGTAGAGGGTTTAAGGCAGCACTAAAGTCACCAGATTACTTCCTGTTGGTCTTTAATCCACGTCAGCAGAGTGACGGCTGTCCTCCATGTTGCTACTAGTAGTTTTGTGTTTTTTTTCCTCAGAGTGTTTTTTTGGGTTCTTGGTTAGGTAATGGGACCCGACCCGGTCCAGGTGTAGCTTGTGACATGCCGGCGGTCTCATGTGGATTTGTCTTTCCGGTTGCAGTTGTTGTCTGTGCTGCTGTGGTCGCGCTGCTCGTCCTGTGCAGCGTCTTCCTTCGCTCTGGCCTGCCGGCGTCTCGATTTGACGGGCAGAACCAGAACCACGAGGAGACACAGGAGGTGCAAGCAAAAGTACCACGAGCTGCAAGGACAAAAAACTGCATCATAAATGGCATTTTAACAAAATCTCTAGACAATCACAGTTTGCCGACAGTTTTTGATTCCACAATTGTGCAAAAATGGTCAAAAACAAACATTGGGTTTAAGTGATGCTAACTCCCACCTGCAGGTGGCAGTATTTCTTACTCTGCTGCCTCTATCTTATTTGATGTCAAGTTATAGTCTGTGATTGAAGTAGCATGTAACAAAAATCAAGCTAATTTAGTTAAATGGAAGTAAATGACTGAAGTAACACCAGAGCAGTGGTGGAGACAGCTAACTATAAAGTTAGTTATGTTAACACTAAAGCGCAAATTATAAATTTGGTTCCGCTAATGCTAAACGGCTACAACCACACAGTATTTAGCAGGAGCTAATGCTAAAGCACTACGCCAACAGTATTAAGTGAAAGCTAATGCTAATGTGCTAACTTCAAATCAAATTATATTTGACATTGAAAGACTACAACCCTCAAACACCATTTTAATTTTGACAAAGTAGCTTTCTATGTTCTATATTGCCCTTAGATATTGTATTTATGTTTATATATTTCTTTCTACTGTGTTTTTTTATTTTGTTAATGTATGTTTCTTGGTTTAAATAAAGTTGTTGAAGGGAAAAAAGAGAGGAGGTGAGGAGAGGAAATGGAGCTGCTGTGTAAATAGACTTCAAAATAAAAGCATGAATACAAACATCTGAATACTTGAGGAATTCTTAACAGTCAATAAACAAAACTTTGAAATAGATGTCAAACTTTATCCAACTGAAAGTTTACAAAATAGGCAAATAAATCAGAATTTCAAAATTTATCTGGAAAAAAATATTTAGGGGAAGCTAAGTGAGCTAAATTAAATTATTAGCGGTTTAGCAGAGGTGTGCTCACCGCTGCACCATATCATGTATTTTGTTAGCATTTCTTTAAAGCACACTCAAAAACCTAAGTGTTTCATATATTGAATACATTTTATTCTTCCTGAAAAGGTTATAATAATGATTCCATTAACTCAGCCTATCAGTGGGAGCTGATGATGTTTTCTCAATTCTCTGTGAAACATTTCAACCATTTCATGAATTATGTGCCAAGGAGGAAGGCAAAGGTTAACCTGAGGAGTTGGCTCAAGGGTTAGCCTGCTTTCTTTACACCACCTGTCTGACAGCTAATCGCCAATGACCAGGTCTCTATGTCCCAGCACCGACTCGGCCCGTTTTATTTCCTCCCATTAATCTGTCTTGCAGCCTCCCAGCAGAGATCCAGATGATTAATTCCTCTCATTCCCAGCAGAGGTTAGCAGTTAAAATATAAACAACACGTACCTGTAGAACTTTAGCGAGGGTCCAACAGCGAGCAAGACGAACGGCACCACCGTGTAACAAATGGCAACCTGCGTACTAGCCCACGTGATGACATCATAGACGTGCTTGTGCGAGTCAGAGACCAAGAAGTACGGTCTGATGTTGTGCCGTACCTAAAGGAGAGGAACATATTTAAAACTTTAAATTGCATTCATTCAGTTCCTAGTAAACTACAGCAAACGAGCTAAACGACCCGGTTTGACAAATCCAAACATGTCTGCTCATTAAATGAGCGTCTCCCGTTTCTCCATCTGAGATCTCTCAGGCAGAAGACAGTAGGATCATTAACTTTATGCAGTAACTGGGTCAACCTTTTCTAGGTCAGAGGTGTCCAAACTTTTTGTACCAAAACAATACATAAAAATCCAGCAAATAAAGTAATCTGATGTTTTTATTTGTACAAAAGGGAAACTAAAAAAAGAAAACAGAAATAAAAACCAAGAAATTAAATTGATCAGATTTCTTTTGCAGGACAGGAGCGTTACTCATAGAGGATCCAAACTTAAAAATGGATTTTGCATGTTTGCCTTATTAAAAGAAAATAATTTATTTTACTAGGAACTACACAAGCAAAGTTTTAAAAAAACAACTAAAAACAAGGCCACATTTGTTCTTGGCATGTAAAATATTTTAGATCCAAAACTTATTTAAAAAATGTTAAAAGATTTCAGCAAAATAAATAGTTTGAAAACACTAGTTTAGTAAATTATTTTAAAGCAGACTTGGCTGAAAAAAAAGTCACTGCAGAGATTTGGACAAATAATTTTACGTGAAAAATGATCCGACTAACCCTGACTTTTATTCCGACAAAATTGTCGAGTCAAAAGTGTTCATGGGCCAAGAAAAGAGAAAAAACACCTAAAATTAAGCAAATACAACAGTGTGACATTTTTTAAAATAATTTTTTGTAGAAAAAGGTTGTTATTTATTTTAGATCCGAAACTTCAAAATAAATTTTGCATTTTTCCTGTGTTTAAAAAAAGAATCTTTTACTTTCCAAACAATAAACAAAACATACAATATTTTAAAAAGTTAAGATAATCTTTAGAGCCGTCCCAAAAATCGGAATAAAAGTCTTGTCATGTGAGCCAGGCGTTTGAAGGACTAAATATAAATGCACACCACACTTTTCAGATTTTTTTTCTTTTTCTTTCATTTCTTGGGGGGAAACTGCATCTTTTTCTTCCAGCGACCTGAATGTGGATTTGTGAAAATTTCAAGTAGCTTCTGGAAAACATTTGGTGCTAAAGGAGGAAAGTGAACTCACGGCGCGGGCGGCCATGGTCATCCCGATGCCGGTGACGAAGGTCAGGTAGTAGCCGGGGTAGACGCCGTGCCACATGGCCGACAGCAGGAAGGTGGCGGCCGTCGGGTTGACGGGGCAACGCTCGTAGCAAACTCTGAGGAAGACGACACGGTGCATTCAGGGCTCACAAAAAACTCAGGAAATATCAGCAGAAATAGCTAAGCTAATTAGCAAAGTTACAGTTTTACTCAAAGGTTTACAGGGATAAATCCATTTTAATTTAGAGATTTTAATAAAGGGAAATTATACAAAATTATACATACAGGCTCAAATAAAAACATACATTTAGAAATGAATTGAATATTAGTAGGAGTGTGTATATATTTTAGTCTATTTCAGATGTCAGCAACCCTTGTAATTTAAAAAGCCAACAAAAAAAAAACTAAATTAGAACAACAATTGTTACATGATATTTTGGAAAAAGATGGTGTGTTATTTTATAAAAATATTTATTATAGGATATTTTTGTGTCCTTTGAAATGAACCAGGTTCTTATTTCTACTTTTAGGTTTTAAAATAAAGAAAAATAAATCTTTTGGAAAGAGGGGATGGACTGATTTTCTTCTATTTTAATATTTGCAGAAAATTACAGGAAAAACATATTACAGATAGTTTTATTGTGATTCTGATGTGGACATTAAATATACCTGTTATTGTTATTATATTTTAATTTAAAACTTTATGTTGCTCTTCATTGCTTGAACTCTGTGCAGAATACAGAAAACCCCACAAAACAATCAAAACCTGTTCAAGAAATTAATTTAAGTTGTGTGTTGTAAAATCAAATCTCCCATCCAAAAAACCCCTAAAATGAATCATTAGAACAAGGAAATAAACACAATCCTCTGTTACCTTTTGAGCCACTGAGCTGTCTGCATGTTCCAGTTGTCTAGAAAGAGCTTGAAACTTGTGGCAAACTGAAAGGAAACAATAAAACTTCAGGAATCAGATGGAAAATAAATCCAAAAGGTAAACGAACGACGACGCCGAACCTCGATATCCAGAATCCTGAGGTTGGAAATCAGATCCCAGCGCGGCGAGCCGTCTGCGTCGTAGCCGTTGAAGCCAAACCCGGCTGCGTTGTTGATGGCATCGGCTGCAGACAAATAAACAGATCCAGGAGATTCCTCATGAAATCCAACAGGGTGCAGTTCTCACATGAACACTAGATGGCAATGTTGCACTGGGAAATGGTTTTACATAAAAATACTTTTTAATTCTGGAGGTCGGGGACTTTATTGTGATAATTATATTTTTGAGTTGATGGCATAATAATGCAACAATACATTCTCAAAGATCAATAAACTTTAAATTCTAATGAGCATTTAACACAAGAACTGAAAGACATTTTAAATATCCAAAGTAAATCAGTAAAACAACCAAAACAACAAATAAAATTAATCATAAGCCTCTGTAAACAAATGTGTCCTTCAAAAGAAAGAGCAAAGCACCAGACTAAAGACTTTTATCAGTCAGTTTTGGTAGAAAGGGAGAAAAGAAAACAAAAGATAAATCTTGCAAATTGAAATTATTTACCTTGTTTTATATTACCATGCGATTAATTGATTTACTGCTTATTGCATCAGGACTAATTACACATAACACGTATTATCACTGTGAAAGTTTCAAGTTTTCTCACCTAGAGTCCACACAAAGTAGTATTTCGGCCTGAGAGCCAGCATGGCCAGGTAAAGGTAGACGACCTGCAGGTAGAACGGTGTGGTGTTGACGAAGTGCTCGTCTATGGCGTAGTCGACCGGGAGCAGCCGGTACAGCGACAGGTAGATGGTCAAAGAGATGGCGCAGGTGCACAGCTTGGACACCACGGCACGCTGGGAGGACATGGAAGGAAAAATAAAAACACATCGTTTATCTCATTATGAGCCGTTTTATTATGGATGAGGTGGAGGAAGTCTGAGGCTTCTCATTCACAGATTGGTTATTTCAGATGGGGACACCGTCGTTTCAAACGATTCTTGGATTTATGAAACAAAAACGTTCAGTTATTAGAAACAAACTTATTCACCTACAAACAGGACTTTTAATTTGAAACTTAAACATTTTAAACATGTAAAATGTTTAAGTTTTATCTCTTATTATTCCCTCATTAAAAACATACCTGGAGCATTTCTTTCATTTTAAGAAAAATCTCAACATTAAGAATGTTAGTCTTAAAGGGAACCTTTTGTGTAAAATTCACATTTTGCACTTTTCTGTGCAAAAATGTTGCACAAAAAATGGACGTTGTACGTCCATTTGTATAGGCCATAGATCTATGCTAACCAGTTCAATGAAAAACAATAGGCCACTTCTAAAGAACCAAACCAGTTATTAATAAAGTCTTCTTCCAAAAATAAAAAATGCAAACATGCATTCATCAAACAGTTGTTCCTGTAGAGATGCTCCATGAAATCAGGATGGAAACTGAAAAGACTGACTGATTTAAGGTGTGCGGATCTGGATCCGACCAGTACCTTTGGTGAAGGCTCAGCCTGCTTGGCCTTCCCGTTCTCTTTGCCGTTGGCGTTCTCCTGGTGCCGGCGCTGGTACGACGTCCCCTCCATGAAGGCCATATAGTCGTTGTAGGAGCAGGTGGGTCCTGCCAGGATGCCCATGAAGTTGCAGTTGTAGCTCAGGTACTCCAGCAAGCTGGGCATCCGGCTGAGCAGAACAGGAGACGCTCGTTATCAGGATGTGAAGTGACAGAAAGACACAAAATCTGAACTAATTCCACATAAAACTTCCTGTTTGCTGCAGGTTTTCTGCATCGCAGAGCGTTTCTGAACATCAATTTTAAAATGTCACCACAAATTCTTAAAGGGCCGGTATTATGCTAAATCAACTGTTTTCAGCTTTACATCAAGTTTTTCTCTTATCAGAAACAAACATGAAGTTTTGCTTTGATTCTTTCATGCATGTTTGAGAAATCCTTTAATCTCCATGGCAACCATTCAGCTGTGAAAAACACTTGGTAGGACCTAGCCCCGCCTTCGAGATGCAGCTCCTACCCAGAGCTGCATCTCGACACAGCAGCTCCTTCAGACTAGCCAGCAGCAATTAGCAAACACCTGGTGGATCTGCACAGCTGCCGAGCTCCTTATAGGAGCCACTTCTCTGGTAAAAACGTTGTTAAAGGGTTATTAGAGGAGCCATGTTGGGATGACTTCCTGAAGGCATAGTTTAAGAAAGAGCAGGAAGTTCTTAAAGAGACAGAGGCCCAATTTCAGGGTGTTAAATTACAAAGTCTAATTTATTTTAGTCATATTTGATGTACACAACATTTTTAAAGCAACTGAAGGAAACATAGTTACTTGATTATTCTATAAAATGTCACTACATGCCTGGAAAACACATAATACCGCCTCTTTAATGGAATTTAGGTCTCTACTTTGACTAGGCCATGCTTTGATCTGAGCTGTTTCACTGTAGCTCTAGCTGTGTATTCATGTTAATAAAGGAAGTCCCGCCTCGTAGCGTGAGCGGCTTTGTTGCAACATTTCATCTCCATCAGAGAAGATTTGAGAGGGAAAACAATCCGCAAAGCAGGAAGGACGGACGAGGGATTACAGGCATTCTCGTAAAACGATTCACCGATAGCAGCCGGCGGTAACGCCTTGATTAAAACACCACCAGAGAGCAGGCTTACACTCTAGAGAACAGAAAACAAGATGTTAAATTCAACCGTCTGAGCTTTAAAACATACCTTAGTCACATACCTGATAGCTAGGTATTTCTGACTGGGAGTCAGCTGTCCTTCCCTGCGCTTCGACAAACCTGCACACACACATACACACACCAGCATGATGCACACTGTGAAACACATTCAGGTTTAACCTGAGGTGTTCAGCATTCAGAGGGCAGCCACGATGGCGGAGCAATGTAAACATGAGCAAAAGGTCACGACCTCTGGAGATCGCTCTGTTGTTGGAAACCGGCAGCTTTTCAGCCCATTGGGCACAAAAACCAAAACTGTTTAAACAAAACTACGCTTCATTAAGACTAACATTCACCAAACCTGAAGAGGAGTTTCACTTTATACATGACTTAAAGGGAAACTAAAGGAATGAACTGTAAAAAATTGAAAAAAGAATGATAAAAATTAAGGGCTGGGTCTCTACTGAGTTAATTTTGATTAATTGATTACTTAGATTTGAACACAATTAACGGAACTTTTCCTTTTTACATAGAAAACTCCCAACTGGAACCTTTGAGCTAGTTTCTGGTACGCCTGTAAATCTGACGCAGAAGCTACACATGCTAACAACAGCGACGTTACGGCTCCTCTCGGCTCACTGGAGGTTCAGTTCTGCTTCAGAAACTGATCTGATTAGATGCTGGGAAATACTATTGTGTTCAAGTTGTGCTAAAAGGAGTTAGCCTATCAGTGAAGCTATTCAAGCCTAAAGTAGCATCTCAATGCTAACCATGTAGCAGCTAACGCTAACGTCCCCAATGCTAATGCTAATGTCTGAAATAACCTGAATTACCCAGTAAAAACAATAAATATCTCTGTTGTTGAGCTCATATGTCTGTTTACTCAGTAATTTAGCAGCAAAAAGAGGTTTTTGAATTTAATGAATTGCTTATTTTCTCAATTAAAATGCAATTAATTAATTACAGACATTTTAATCGACTCCTAGTTTAAAGCCGGTTGGATCTCAATCTGTGGCCTGAGGAAACTGTTGGCCATGAACCCATTACATAACGGCGCCTGTGCTCTCTTTCTGCTCCACTGGCCGGCCGATCGAGCCGTCTCAAAAATAAAGTTTTATTTTTTTAACTCCTCAGAGAATCAAAGTGGCACTTTCACTTCTGCCTCATCTGGCGCTTTAGTTTCCAGAGACGCAGAGGAGCAGGAAGCCGCGCGCATCTTACCGTCATGGATTTCAAACGCCATGCTGGTGATCTTCTGGGTTATAACCATCATGGGCCTGAAAAGCAAAACAAACAAATAACATTTATTTCTGTTTTATTCAACATAAAATACTAATTAAATGGGAAAATTATGACCGTTGAACAGTTTAGACACATTTTTAATCCGATTTCAGCCGACAGACATATTTTGATTTATGCACAACTTTGTGTTGCTTCATCACTTAAAATCCCAGTAAAATACATTAAAGCCTAAATATTTTTGCTAGAAATGACTCATTTTTCCAGGTGTTTGTCATTTCAGCTAATAAAAGCTTTCCTTTTACCTTCATTTTGTTTTGTTTTGCCATCCACCTGATGGGCTCAGATACCAATTAGCCCAGTAATAGCAGCAACAGAACCAGCTGCACCAGTATCCCTACAATGGGAAGTTCCCTCCTGGATAATTAGGGGCTTTTTTAACTTCCTGTTACTCTTCCTTCCTGCCGTTCTTCCTCTTGACTCTAAGAGTGCTGCATTAGTCATCTCTCTGCTGCTTCTTCTTGCTGGTATCAGCAGAATAAATCCACGCATAATGAATGACCAAACAGAGGCGTTCGGCTCAGAGAAGCATATTTGACTTGACATTTTGAAGCCAAACAGACAGACGGACGGCCCGTTTGGGTTTGCGTTACGTTGCTTAGCAACCAGCCTCCTCCAACCTGCAGGCCGTCTAGCGGAGAGGGAACCGACTCGGCGCTTCCAGCATCATTTAGGATGTTTCATGTAAAGATTTTATTTAAAACGTGCGGCGTTAGAGAAGCTCACCCAGTGAAATCTGCAGAGTACATGCCGTAGTCGAACACGTAGACTCTTGTGATCTGACAGAGGATCAGGTAACCGAGGGTGACGATGAAGCAGTACCTAAAGACACAGAGAAACAACAGAGACAAGTTTATACTTTTGCATCCTTCACAATAAATATTGCAAATACAGTCACATATGTTCGCCTTTAAAGGGCCAAAATTAAACATTCTCCAGGCACATGGCGGCCATTTTACAGCACAATCAAACAACTATGTTAAAGAAATTTGACTTTGTAATTTAACGCCTTGAAATTGGGCCTCTGTCACTTTAAGACATTCCTGTTCTTTCAGAGGCTCCGCCTCCATTACAACATGGCTCCTCTATTAACCCTTTAACAACGTTTTACTCACTGAGTCGCAGCTGCTATAATGAGATACTTCAAATGTTTGCCAATTGCTGCTGGCTAGTCTGAAGGAGCTGAGAGGAGGAGGACCTGCGCCGCAAAGGAAACTTAAGAGTTTTTTGTTTTTCAGAAAATTTCTTAAAAATTTGGTCTTTGTTGTTGTTGTTTTTTGTTTTTTCTATCTGCAATGGCCCTAACATGCTGTGGTAAGTATTTGATGATTTTGTATGAATTTCTATGAAATACTGAAGGGATTAATTAACTAATTTTATTTTTAAATGAGTGCACTCAGTTTTACATTCTTTGCATATGACATTTTTAACATACCGTTGCTATAGTCTTTCATTCTTATTTTTCTGTCCATCTGGATGATTTTTGTCATCACTTTGCTGCTGAATTTCTCCACTCTGGGACCATAAAGGATACTGGTGTTGACTGGATTTACTGCCTGGGTGCCGGCGGCATTCCTTGCTTTGCTGCAACTTGTTTGCGCAATTAGTCAGATAGAGGAAATTTCCATCAGACCAAACTGTGAAGAAGCAGCTCACAGTGAATTAATGTTTTAAGTCCTCAACAAATAAAGAATAATTGTATTACATTTGCTTTTTTTTGTTGGTCCCAACCCAACGCTTCCTATAAAGTCCCGTTTTTTATTCTTTTCCCAAAATGTTTGAGAGTTTCACAATTTTTTTGTGTTTCTACTTGGCAGAGACAGACAGACAGATAGATAAAAAGATTTTTTTCCTCTTATAGATATTTTTCTGCAGTTATGCTAATCGCTCTGCTAGCCGTTCATGTGTAACCATGTAAGGTCGAGCTCCAAGAGCAAAGGTCGTAGGTCAAACAAAAGATCGCCGTGTCCGGTCAGAAAGCTGTGGGCTTCCTGACCGGGTCAGAAACTCATTTGTTATGCAAAGACCTGAAAGGTTCAGTAACCTCAGCAAACAGCGACGTGTCAACGAGTTCTGGGACTTTACCACTGGACCCGGAAAACGTTTAGTTATATCTCTAAAATGCATACAGTATTTAATCATATTTTTAAAAATTTATTGATGCTGCTACGAAACAAACACTGGAGAAAATGACTAAAATTTCATACTGTCAATTTTTTTTATTTAATATAAATGACTGAAATTTAACATGAAGATAAATCAAAAATATGATGAGAAATTTTTCACAATAAATGGTAAACAATAAGATAAATTTCCAATAGTTTGGGGATAACTTGAATGTAACATCTATGGTGACCCTAATGAGTCAAGGTCACAGCTGAAAACCTGGTCGATGAATCAGCTAAGCTGAACAAATTAAAGTTAAAAGTGCTAAATTATAAAGAAGGTTTAATTTACAGAATAGTAATATGGAATGTACTTTAATTTCTGGACTATAAGATGGTAATTGTTTCCTATATTTGAACTCTGCAGCTCATAGACTCAGTTTGTCTGAACCAGAACTTCATCATCTGCTCCACCTCCAGCTGCTGTGGTTCTCTGAGTCAAACCAACCTGTTCCCCTCCTGGCCTGTGGGGGCGCTGCACCAAGAACCACTGATGGAAACGACACAAAAACCTCTGAAGACACTGAGAGCAACTTCCTTCTTCACCAGATGGAAACAAAATGGAGGTGTCAGATTTTAGCGGCTTTCTCTTTAGTGTTTGGCTAAAGATCAGGAGCCATTTCTGCTGCTAGCGCTAGGCTAGCGTGTTTGTTTTGGTTGTATTTACCCAGAATGCCCTGCACTCTGGTCTACTTGGTCTCATCTTCTGTAGTATTCTTTACTGCAATCTTTATGATAAACAATCACCATCAACAAGAAAAACATAACTAAAAAACCCCGATAGGATTTAGTAAAACAAGAAAACTTAATAAATACTTGAATTTTGTACGTTAAGAATACAAATATGTTTACCCATGATTGTCCTTTTAGGTAACATTTATTTTAATTTACTTTATTTTTAAATGTGACAGCTTGTTTTAAGATCCATGTGCTGATTACTTTAACTAAAGCGTAAAAAATGATATTTATTTTAATTGCCTTTTTTAACACTTAATAGCTGGTGTTTAAGTATCATCAATAAAGTCTTCTAATAACATTCATATAATCAAATTTTCTGTCAACCTTCAGGCACCACTGCCACCAGGCTCAGCTAGTTTTCTGTGGGAACTTGCAGACAGAAAAAAAACAAACCCAGACCTTGTCTCCTGTCGCCCAACATCGGTGTCTGACCTCACAAATGGAGCTGTTAGAACAGCTTCATGTTGAAATCTATAAATTAAGAATGGGATCCAGGATACCAGGATGGCATTACTGTGGACTAACAGGCGGTGGAAGTATCATGATGTTGGCTCTTTTGATGGGAAATGATGACAAGAATGAAAATTTTTTAAAAATCACAGAATCAGAACAAATTATTAAGTTCTGGTGAGTTCTGATGCCTGCTTTGCTAAAAGTGATGCTAACTCTACTAGTAACACTCAGCTGAAGCTTTATGAGGGGCTTTTGCTTATAACTTTGGACTGGACCAAATAAAGTACCAGTTTGTGTGTCTAAAAGTTCCTGCAGATGTGCGGCGTCCTGGAGAAAGAACCATAAAATGCTTCACTGAAAAATGTCTTACTTGTGCATATGCTCCAGGCTGGCAAAGATCATCACCCCGTAGGAGAGGCCGCTCTGCACCAAGAAATGGACCGAATACCTTTAAAGACAAGACAAATATCACACAAATATTACGCAAACATATCAATAGTTATTGAGTAATGCAGCAGGGTCCCGGCAGTCAGAGCACAGGAGAGAAATCTAAATTTATTTCAGTTAAACTCCTAAAAATTCATCCCTCTGATGTCAGAACAGGCTGCATGCAGATCGGTCCACCATCAGAGCGCCACAGGAGAGCAGAAACACCGAGTCCAGCAGCGCCGTGATCCGACCCACGTCAAGCCGTCCAGCAGAGCAGAGACGCCGCTCTGAGTTAGCCGAGAGTCAACGCAGACGACGAGGAGAGGAGGCGGCGGCGCAGGAAACATGACGGCAAAACAAAAACAGGCGAAAACACAACAGCAAAATATGTGTTTCCCATTTTATAGCAGAATTGTTATGAAAATGCTATACATATCAAATATGATTTAAAAGAGAGTTTACTTTCCGATTTAACGATTTTTATTCTTTTCTATCCTCTAACTTCATACGCGCATTTCTAGATTTAAAAAAAAACAATCACTTATTATCGTCAAGGCAAAACTCCAGGTTTGTATTTGATGAGGGAATAACATTCTAACACAATATAAAGCTAAAATAGGTCAGTTTTACATGATCCTGCCTCTTTAAGGAGGAGGAAGAAAGAAAATCTAATTTAACTGGGAGGAATGGATTAAACCAACATGACAACAAGTCCTGCAGACAGACACAATCAGCTTTGTCTTCGTTCTGCTTTACTCTCGACTTCATGGAAGTCATCCCAACATGTTTCTGTTTCTCCTGCAGCGCTGACAGCAAAATGCAGACAGGAACTATTATGGCTTCCTGTTCTACAAACAAATATCAGGTCCAGGCTGGGAAATAAAATTATTCACTATTTTTACATTTATTTTATTTTGAACATGATAGAAGTATAAAATCACACACTACGAGTATAACGTTGTAAAACTCAGTCATAATAATACAACTAATAACAAAATTCTAGTAATATGAGAATAAAGTCATAATAAAACAAGAATGAATTTATACTATTAGCAGAATAAAATTGCAATAATTCAAGTGTAAATTCAGAACAACAAAAGAATAAAGTTGCAACAATATGAGAATAAAATTGCCAAATTTGCCCTTTGAGGTCTAAAAGTGTAAAGGGTAATACAAATAAAAATCTATTATTATTATTTTAAAGTCATAATATTATCAGAATAAAATCACAATATTAGAATAAAGTCGGGATGTCAGAGAATAAAACTGCACATTTTTTGCACCGCAGGAGTCACATGATGAGCTACTGGATGTTACTACTGGCAGAAACGACAAAGAAGACGACAGGAAATGGTAGGACGACCGCAGAGCTGAATGTTTTTTGAACAAACTTTGTCACATGTGATTTTAATTGCTTTTTTTGTTTTGGAAACACAGAAATTGAAAAATTTTGTTTTTTCAACATTAGCAGATGACCAACAAAGTTTTTGTGCAGATTTTTCGTGAAAATGCAGGATAAACATGGCGACGCCTTACCAGCCGAAGCAGAACAGAGCCAAGTACAGGCCCAGGAGGGTGGCCACCACGTGTCTGATGAAGGGACTGGTTTTACTGGGATGGAGGTAGATCCGGAACCACACAGCCATGAGCAGAGCGATCAGCTGACACGCCACAAAGTTCACCTGCACACAGGGAGCAGAAGAAGAAGAAATCCCGTGAAAACACTGAACTCCATGGTTTCATTTGCATGAGAGGGATTAGAGCGACAGCCGGTTTCAGCTTCACTCACATTGAGGCATTACGTTTACTTACATAAAGCTTCAGCAACAAAGTGCTTTACATCATAAAAACATCATGAAGTCGTGAAACAAGAAATAAACATTTAGGTGAGAGACTAAAGGAGGGATGCAACACATCAGTATCATAATCAGTTTCCATGTTTTCTACATGGAAACTGTTTTCTCCATGTTTGTACTGTTTTTTTACTGTTAGTTTCTGTGTTATTTACCATCAATTAACACAATTTTTAACCCTAACTTTCTGACTTCTTTGTCAGTTTAAGTGTTTTTACCATTAATTTTCATGTTTTTAACAGTTTATATGTTTTTAACATCAGTTTCCATATTTTTTGTGCCAATTTTAATGTTTTAAGTCAGATTTAATGTTTCTTTTACTCAATTTTAATGCTTTTTAAGTCAGTCTCAGCTGGGTTTTTAATCGTCAGATTTAGTGCTTTTCGGGATCCATTTTTTTCACTTTGCCAATATCTGTGGCTTAGTATCGGCCAATACCGATCAGATACAAAAATCATCTAGAAAACCAGTAGAAACATAAGTGCAACAAAACCAATCAAAACCAGAATAAATCTATAAGGCGAGTAAAAACGTTTTCACAGAGCTGTGTGTCTGATGATCCGACAGCCCTGCTGGCGTCGCGCCGTGTTTGTTTTTACGCCTCCGTATGTCAGCATAAACTGACTCAGGGAAAATCCTTAACATCCTGTGAAGCTGTTCCTATTAACCTCACACACCTCCCAATGTAAAGGGAAACAAACATCCCTTCATGCAAACATGGGAGCATCACTGCAGCACATTATTTAGACATTAATTGCTATGAGATGAGATTAATGAGGAGGGAGAGGAGATGCAGCCCAACGTCTGTCTGCAGGTGACATGCTGACAAATCATTAGCGGTGAAACATTTTGTTTGTCACATAAACGCTGAGGCAAGCATGCAGAGAACATGAACCGTAACAAGAGTTTGCTCTCTTTTCCCTGTGGGTGAAAATGTTCAGCAGGTGAGCAGCAGACAATGGAAAGTTCAGTGGAAGAAAAATCCCCTTTTTTAACCCTCAAATACATTTGCTTGTGTACTTGGAGTGTATAAAAGCTCAGTTTTTCTGCCCCTGTGCTGCGAAGATATCTGTCATATTTTTGAAGCCATTCAGTTTTTTTAACTGTTACATTTCTGGCTAATCAACTTCATAAATCCGCAGTGATTTTGTAGGAATGCCAAAACAACAAGTGGATAAGTGATAATGTTGGGTTGCTGCATTTATTAACCCACACAAGGATCAGAACCATTTTGAATTTCCTGGTTAGATTTTACTTTAATCAGCAGAGAAAGTCCTCTTTGTTTATGCAGCGCATTTCAAAGTCCTTTAGCTAGCTCTGCTAGCATCACGAAGGATTTACAGAAAGATAAAAATACTAAGTTATGTCTGAGGAAAAGCTGCAAAAAACATTAAATAAGAAAAAAATTCTTTATTTTAGACATGAATTTATTGCATGTTGCAAAACACGACTTCTGCTAGTGCTGTGTGCTAGCTGTTAGCTCGTGGTGGATGGAACCGTACTGCGGGTGTTGAATTGTGTTATTACATAAGTAGATTGTTACTGTTTTTGATGTTTTTGTCAAGGGTAAAACATGAACCAAATCTGGTCAGTGATGTTTTGGTGCCAGCTAGCTGATAGCTAGTTGGCTAGCTATGTTGAGGTGGTGTTTACAAGATGTTTCAATTCAATTTTGGAAGAAAAAGTTTCTGCACTGCAAGATAATCGTGTCTATGATGGCATATTAAGGTCATTGTAGATGAAAAAAATAAATAAATCAGCTAAAATGCTAAAAATTTTGAGATTAATCTCAGAAATTGTTTTGAAAAAACTTGGAAATTTCTGAGTGTGAAAAATCAACGTGTCTGCATTTTTGGCAGAAATGTCCTCTATTTGCATTTAAAGAGACAGCACCAAGACAAGCTGCTCTCAGACGAACCTCAGAGTTAAGAAGGAATTCAGAGCAAAACATTGCAGTTTCACTTTAATTAGACCACAACTGACTGATTCAAATGTGAAAAGCAAAGATTTAAAAGTAAGATATGTCCACTTTAAGGTGCATCATAGTGTTTCTCTGGCTTCCTCTTCCTCAACCATCAACCAAAAGAAAACACCACAACTGTAAGAGATGTTTTTGGGTCTAATTTTAGTCACTTTCTAGCTCTAAATTAAAAAAAAAAATCTAGCACATTTGTGTTAAATAAGTTACATAATTCGGCTGAATGTCTGATTTTTGCCCATTTCTCAGAGAACATGGATATTATAAAACTAAAGCTGCATAAGAAGATTTCTGCCCATCAGCGTCAAACATGGACAACGTTCTGAGTGTCTGAGAGTCAATCGGGGCGAGGCGGGCCCATCCCTGAAGATCAGAGCGTTGCTTTGTTGGGGAAGGAATGTCATGGAGGAGAGTGAAGAGGGAGGAACAGAGGATTGTTCAGACCAGCAGCAGCTGCCGGAGATTTCTTCACACAGTTTTCCGTGTTTGGCGAAAGCTCTGGCAAAATGTCAAACTTTACATCAAGAATAAAGCTGATATTTCGTTACCTAAGGCCTGCAGTTAAATTAAACTAAAATCATCTTTTCTGGCTACAGATCCACCTGCAGAGCAACCTGATAAAGAAGCTCCATGAAATTTGGATCTTTTGATTCAAAGTTACATAACCAAAATGCATGAACATAATTTACTTTTTCTACATTTTAAGGCTGGTATCACTTATTTCCGTTCCTTATTTGTCAAGTGTTGCTAAAAAGCTTCAAACTCAAAATTTGAAATAATGTTAGAAATACAGTGAAGTTTTAGTTTGCAGGGAAACAAAATATGGAAAAGGTCCACAGATATGAAAACCTTTGCAGCAAGCAGATGTTTTTATGGTGCAGGAAGCGATAATACGCAGCTGGCCGTTTCCTCCTGGCAGCAGCAGCAAAAAGCTCGGTAGCAAGACGAACCGGAGACCAACACAGTCGATCTGAGGGAGACATTCAGAAGGAGGGAGGAAGTAGTAAACGCGGTGGAGGACAGAGATAAGCTTCCTCGTTACTGTGTGAAATACTGAGCGCATGTGAGGAGGAGTAAAAGAGCGGAGCAGCTTTACTTATTCTGCCATTAGCTCTGCTTACCGCCATGCCAAACAGGCCCTTCACATGCAGCATCCATCTGCTCGTTTCTTAATCTAACTCATCAGATTTCATGTTAGCGTGGAGACAGTGAGGATGTGGAGTAAGAGAGGACGGGCAGCGCAGAAACAAACAGATGGGTGATGAGTCACTTTTTTCCTCTGGGCAAATCTGTTTTTGTATAACCCAGCAGGAAGAGGCCGCGCCGTTAACCCCGTCTGGCTAAATGCTAACATCAGCTAGCATCTTCTCAAAAATCAAAGCAGTGATTTATTTATGAAAGATTCATACAACCTTTAATTGCAGTCCATTTCATTCAGAATAGCAACAAAGTGTACTTTAATGTTAAGCTTAGATTTGTTTTGTTTTTTTAAGCTTATTTATCAGGAGTCCAGTTATTAAAACTAAATAAAGACAGAAACGGGTTCAGAGATGAACAGGTTCCGGTTGACAGTCATGGTTGTTGACTGAATGGTATTTTCTTTAAAACTTATTATGTAAAACACCTTGAAGTACTTTGCTTCTATAATGTGCCATACAGATAAACTTGATATATTCGATTTAGCACTTTAGCATTAGCTTCAGATAAATACCGTGTTGGTCCAAAATATCTGTGTGGCAAAGTGAATCAGATGCATTTATTTATTTTATTAAAGTAGTTAAAAAGGAGATTTATTACTTAGTGATTTTTAAAGCTATTTTCTAAAGTTGTGGTTTTTCTCCACTGATTCAACAAACTCAAACTAAAAGTTTTCAGATTTTGTTCTTGCTGCTGCAGTTAACAGTTGAATGTCTTTGAAGACATTTTTTAACTTGTTAAATTTAAAAAGAGGGAGCAAGAAATGTCTAAATTTGCATGTTATTAGAAAGAATGTGAGCGTTTTGCCTCGATATTTTACAAAAAAAAAAAAGAACTTGGAATGAGAAAAAGTCACCCAAGGTCAGCAAACTGCTGAGAAAAACTGTGTGAAATGCTGATAATTATGCAAAAATGAAGCGGCTCGCCTCCAGCCTGAGTGTCCGTTCCATTAACATGTTTATGAACTCGCCTTGTCAAAGATTAATTAACGAGAAGCTGCAGTCTGGAAGGTTCCCATGGGGCAGGAGCAGATAATCATCCTAACAAAACGGGCCTGTTGACTGGAACCGGGCACCTTTTCAATGGGGAAGTGAGCTGAGTGCTGTGGTAAGGACTATTCAAATCACACACACACACACACACCCACACACGCACACACACACACACACACCTCTATAGAAAGAGTTAGTAAGCGTCACCATCCGCTCCCGTCTTTGTGCAGCTCCATGTTTAGCACCGAGCCTCCGTCACACACACTGCTGGGTTTCTGTCTGTCTGTTTTTGTGCATCAACACAAAGCAGGAGATGAATTTAGACCATCATTAGCATAAAATCCTCTTCTCTCCTTAGTGTTATTAAGTCAAAGCCTCCCTCCAGTTCGCCGCCACAGCTTTAGGGATTCATGCAGCTGCTGCCAGGATCAGAGCGAAGCATCAAAACACTCAATTTAAACTCAATCTGTGTCAAAAGTAGCTCAAGAAAAACAAACATGGCAAACTTTCTAAACCGTCTGACAGTCTGATGAGAACAGAGCAGGAAGCAGCATTCATGTCCAGGTTCTAGTGGGAGAGTAGCGGAGATCATTTTTCATTTACCAACTTAATATTTTAGCTAACTTTTAGCGCATTTCTCCTGAACTGATTTATCCAGATAATTTCTTAAACACTAATTTGGCTATTTTGAAAACTTTCAGATTATTTGGCATTTTAGCTTAGCGTCTGTTAAATACAACATTGGTGTAGCGCTTTAGCATTAGCTTACATTAAATACAACGTCGGTGTAGCGCCTTAGCATTAGCTTACATTAAATACAACATTGGTGTAGCGCTTTAGCATTAGCTTACATTAAATACAACGTCAGTGTAGCGCTTTAGCATTAGCTTACATTAAATACAACGTCGGTGTAGCGCTTTAGCATTAGCTTACATTAAATACAACGTCGGTGTAGCGCTTTAGCATTAGCTTACATTAAATACAATGTCGGTGTAGCGCTTTAGCATTAGCTTACATTAAATACAACGTCGGAGTAGCGCTTTAGCATTAGCTTCTGCTGAATACTACATTAGCGTAGCGCTTTCGTGTTACTTTGAACTAATGTTTATGATAGGTGATTCAAGGTTAGCTAACTTTTCAGCTAGCGGTGCCCACTTTTGCGAGTTTCCATAAAAGCGGTTTATGGAAAGGTGTTTGTCAAAAAACATAAAGATTAATATAACAGAAAAATGGAAACATACAAGAAAATGACTGCATGACACAAAATCTTCTGAAGTATTTTTGGTTTAGTTTCTAGTGCAAATATCTTAGTACACTTGGAAAAAAAAAGACAAAACTAACTTGTAGATGAGCTTTCAGCACGATATGTGAGCTTGTTTTAAGTCCTTATTATTGAAGAAAGGTTATATTTCCATTGCCAGTTTATTTCACTTATAACATGGTAAAAATATCTTCTTGTAAGTAAAATAATCTGCCGAAGGAACTGGATCTTTATCATCAATATTAAGGAATTATTGACCTAAAACAGGTTCCTGCTGGGTTAATGGGGAATGAATCAGTTTCTCTGAATAACTGAACTAAATTAAGATTAACTGACTGAGTGTTGGTTATGAGACTCTACGTTTCGCTGTGGCTCTGCGCCCGAGCGGCAGCTGCAGCGTCACGGCTGCTGAGGTCCGACCCGACCCGATCCGACCCGGTTGGTCACAGCTCCTGGAGACAAGCCGACATGTTGCTGCATGAGGAGACGCTGACACAACGGGAACAAAACGCTTCCTGTTCTTCGGTCAACACAACGAAGCCTGGGCTTGTTTGGACCTTTCTGCTCACATCGGGTTCGGTTCCACCTCAAACCGGGCAAAAAAACGCAAAACCAGTCGGGTCAAAGTTAGCTTTTCTCCATTAAAAAACATGAAAATAATATTATTGTGAATTCTTTCTCCTTTTCAACAATAAATTGAACAAACTACATGTTTTATTGAAACCAATATTAGCATAAAATTTGCGTTATTCTTTTGCTCTGTTGGCCTATAAATAGTTTATGGTTTCCTTTTAAAGCTTTTGTTGCATGACCTCACGCTATGATCTGTAAAATTATTTCCATTTAAGAAATAAAATTGCCATGAGAATAATTTTAAATGTCCGTCTCATCCACATCGGCTCCAGATGCCCGAGGGCCAAATTTGCACCATTTTCAACTGCAGTCAGGAGCCGCACAAACTCATCCCATGGGCCACAAATGGCCCCCGGGCCACACTTTGAACACCCCTGCTTTACTTTAGCTGTCAGCTGAGACCAGAGAGAAGCCTGATGAGGAACAACCAGAAGAAGAATGTCACACATAAAGCCTGCAGCGCAGCAGGCTGATCCCAGGCTATTAATAGCTGAACAATCAGACGTTTCCCCACAAGGCAGCCAGCAGCGCCGGGCCGGGCCGGGCCGGGCCCTGTGTGCGCCTGCAGCGCCGCATGTGAAGCATTTCAGCTGGTCTCACCAGAGAGGTCACCCTGCTGGAGGAAAATACAGCTGAACGACGTAAAAAACGTCTTTATCCTTATAAAATGATGTAAATGTTGCTTTGCAAAAGCACAGAAATAACAATAAAAGTGACAAAGTAAACAGAAACAACGCTCTTAAAAAACTTTTGTAATAAGATTCTTTAGTCACATACAAAACTGATTTACATCAATGCATTTAGTCATGTTTTCAAATTTATAGATATTTATTGTAAAGCTGAAACAATTAACCGAATTAATCGTGATTTATCAATTACTAAGACAATCGTCAACTAATTTAGTAATTGATTAATCTTTAACTGGAGTATACAGACACATTCAGAGCAGCAATTAAGTCAAAGTCATACAAAAAATGCATTCTGCATTTAAAATAAAGAGGCATTTATGTCCTGAAACTGTAAGTTTTTATGATCTAACAAGTACAAAGTTATCAGTATTTAATCTGTTTGTCAGCAACAAAAGGTAAAAATAGTTGATTCAGACTAAATGTACTTTTTAGAGAGAAAATTATGATATTAATTTAAGAAATTAGGAAAACTAAAAGAGTCCGCACTTCGTTTAGTGAATAAATTGATGATGATCTTGGAGAGTTAAGTAAAAAAAAAAAGTAAGTATTTTTAATTTTGGTGAAGCTAATGTGATGCATGAAGTTAGTGTCTGCTTGGTTTGCAGGCCGTTAATCTCCAGAAACTCAACTGGAACATTTCAGGGAAAATGGGAGAAAAATGGAGGATGAGCCTGATGAAGCTGTGGCACCTGAACTCGTCCACCATGATGACGGTTAGCAGAGACAGATGTGCAACAGCTGGTGGAAAGACTGGAGGGCAGAACAGAAACAACTGCAATGACTAACTATGACGGTTATAAAGAATAAATTAATTCTGTCCAGATTTAATTTTATATAAAGCTTGGAGAGTCCAGGACGGAGTTGAATCAATCACAGGTTCGGCATCAGAGCCACTCAGAGCTTCAGTCAATGGGAGTTTTTCCACTGACCGCTTCCTGCAGCAGAGAAGCAATGAAGGCGAAGAGTCTGATTAACGTCTGAACGTCCGAAGGTGAAGCACATCAATAATTTACTCTGAATGGAGTGAAATTACTTATTCATGCATGAAACAATATTGGTACAACTTGAACTTTTTTACATCACAGCCACAAACCTTTGGTTTTCTTATGGGATTTTAAGGCCTGTGCCCAACCAAAGTGGCAGCATCAGGCTGTGAAGATGGTTGTCTTGAAACCACAGAGAAGCTGGCTGGCGTTTTTTTCTAGAAGTTGAAAACCACCAGGAAATTCAAAGCTGCCACGTCTGGGCCAGTTGCGTCAGGTTTGCAACCACAAACATGATAACATGCGTGTCTGCTGCAGCGCTCTGCACCAGATGCAACGCCAAGAGAAGCTCAATAAGTTAGTGTCTGCTGCTTGAGCAAACATTAACTGCTTCTCTGCTGATGAGGGCAGAAACGCGCAGAAATATAAAACAAATGTTCAGCACATAGTTAGCATTAGCTTCCACTAAATAACTTGTTGGTGTAGCACTTTAGCATTAGCAGAACTAATAGTAAGTGTTTTATGTTTAGCGCAGCTAACTTTTTAGCTAGCAGTGTTCACCGCTGCCTGGTTTTACTGAATTGATAACCAAAGGCAGTCACTAGTGGACAGCCAGGACTAACGGCTGTTTTGCCAACGTTCTGCCTCACTAAAGCAGAATCAGCACAATAAAAAGATTAAAACCTCCTGCGATTCCTGGCACAACTAAAACAGAGGATTTAAGAGCTCTCACGAGGTGAAATGATTGTTGTAAATCTGTTAAATTTATGTTCACTAATCCGGTGTGATGAGCCTCATCAAACCAACACAGCTTGACCCGCTAAGTGAGGCAGTTGTTCCCGGTATCTGAACCATATTTCACATTTAGACGATTAAACATTTCCTCATAAAAGTCCATCCCAGTGTATGAAGACCTGCTTCATGTTCCTGAGTGATTTTAGCCCTTTAGCTAACTCATCTCTTCCTCCCAGGAGGAATCACACATGCTCGTCTTGTTGACTCTGAACCTTAATAAAGGTTCAGCTCCTTTACACGGAGCTGAAGGACAGAAATCAATTGGCACATAAAACTCTCCAGAGGGCAGCAAATTAAAGACAAAGAGGAGAGACTCTCAGCAGACCTGTGAGCTGAAAAGGAGACGCTAGCTAAGAGACGCTAGCTGAGAGACGTTAGCTGAGAGACAGTTGCTATGGAGTTGCTATGACAACAATGAAGAAGCCACAAGTTTAGAAATAGCTTTAGCCCCGTTCCAAATTTAACTTATAAACAATAAAATTACATTGCAGTAGATTATTGTAGCTTTTATCTGCTAACTGAGACATGTAGCCTGTGTGTTTGTACTCCGACAGTGATTTCTGTTGTCATAACTATAACTTTCTGTCAGGTTTTTATTAGTTATGAGATTCAAAGTTATGATTATGATGTCAAATATCATAATTATGACATAAAAAGTAAACAAATTATAATTTTGTATCTCAATATTATGAATACGTTTCATAATTATGACGTAGACAGATGAAATTAAGACATTAAAAATAAAATTATTCTGACTTTGTAATGTGTAATTATGATTTCCTGTTGGGTTTTAATTATTTTTTCTTTCATGGCAGGAATGTGCTTCCATACAGACGCCATTTAACATTTTAATGCTTTTATTTTAACTTTTTGTGACCAGTAAGGAAAATTATTTGTGGTTTTCTGAATCTTTTTAGACATAAAAACTGGAAACTTCTGCATATTCAGCCTCCATGAGTCACTACTGTCACAGATGATAAACAAAAATGCACACCACACTTTTCAGATTTGTTTTTGCCAAAAAACAAACTTCAAGTTAGTATGGCTTTGCATATTTCAATCTTTACTTATGATAGTAAATATAAGTGATATATAAAACATGATTTAAAACCGGTGTATGAACTTCCTGCCCGACTCGCCCACGTAACAGAAACTCAAACCGAAAGCTTCCAGGACAAAAAGAAACGTCTGGGAGAGACCGACTGACAAAACAGCAAAGTTTTTTCTCTCAAAGCTTTGAGTTACATCATCCAGTTTGTTCAGGGATCAAAAAGCAGCCTGGGAGGCTGACAGGAGAAGAAGAGCGGAGCGTTCTGGTTCAACATGTTTGCTTTGGGTCTGAAACGCCGGCAGCCTCTGATCGGCCGACATGAACTGATAGAATCCCGCAAACAGAGACACATTTAAATACCCTGTGACAAAACTCTCTCTCTCTAGATCCCAGAGTCACACCCACACTAATAACGCTGCTGATAAAATGCAGTTTGCTTAGCCGGATTGGATCTGGGTTTAAACATGTCCGCCTCCTCCAGGTGTAGCTGCTGCACCGATTCTCAGATAAATCCAAAAATTGACCTGATTTTAACAAACAAGAAGCTAAAAAACAACAGGTTCTGAGGATAGAGGCTTTTCTTTCTGCTAAAATGGAGTTACTTCTCTCTACTGTCACCATGTGCTTCCTGAGAGAAAGTCAACATATGGGAATGAGGAGATTAATCGTGATTAATCGATTGTTGTCAAATAATTTAATCACCGGTTAATCAATAATTGGAGTATACGGACTCCAAAAAAGGTCTGTTTGCTGAAAGAACAACACAATCAGAGCAGAAATTAAGTCAAAACTAAACAAAAAATCTAAATATTTGCATTTAAGATTAAAAAAATCTTTGTCAATCTGCTCTATACGGAATGAAGTGGGGAAGTTTTAGCTTCACTCGGTCCAAATTCTGCAAAAAAAGCCCAATTTTATCTAATAATTAACTGATAATGCAAAAATTAATAAATAATCTACAAATGATTCAGTATTCACTAACAGAATGCTATTTTATTACATTTTAGCCAATTAAAAAATTAAAAAAGATTAAATTATTTATTTGCATCTTTTGATATATTTGATATCATTAAGTGGTTAATTGAATAATCTGCAGAATGTGAATTTTCTATCTGATTAATCGATTAAGTGTCCAAATAATTGATAGAATAATCAATTACTAAAATAATTGCTAATTGCAGCAAACATTTTGCTGTTGGGGCCAAAATTGTCACCTTAAAAATCTAAAGTAAATTTCTTGTGACCTTTTTTTTATTCTTATCTCTTCAATAAAAACTGAAAATTTAAGATTTTACTGAACGGGGTTCAGATTAAACTGATTTTTTGACCCAAATCTGCATCTGAGTAAAAGTTTCTCCAATGTTTGTGCTTCAATTTACTGAAAAATTAAGTTGAACACAAGAATGTTGTTAATAAATTAGAAAAAAAAGATTTATTCTTCATATCAAGACTATTTTATTTGTAAAATTTGCAAAAATGTCACTAAAACTCAACTTGTATCTATTACCTGGCGCAGAACAGATCAGTTTTATACATAATACTGTTTATCCTTTATTAAATGACATTTATCACAGTATTGGTGGTCATAATGTTATGCCTCATCATTTCATTTAGACTGAGAAAAACTGAAACTATGGCAATGGGAAAAAGATTTTCCTCCAAATAGATTTATTTTCTTATTTGTTACAACGAAAATCAAACTAGGGCTGACTTTTGTTTGAGGCTTTCATGATTAATCGCGATTAATCCGATTAATCCGATTAATCGCGATTAATCGCGATTATGATGTTTACCTCTGTAGAGGTAGTTTCTATATTCACCTGATTCAAATTCACTAAAGCAAAACTGTCACTGCATTTTAGGCAATGAAATGTTTATTTTTTTGTTTTAAAAAAGAAATTATTTGTTTAGTTGCATCGTTTAATGTATTTCTAATATTGTTCAGTAGAATGTGACAATTCTTCATGCGGTTGATTGATTCATCGTCAGAATAACGGATTAATCAATTACTAAAATAACTGTTAGTTATATAGCTTCTTAATCAGATTAAGGTCCAGACTTTGACTAGGCCATTCCAACACCTTTATTTTGTTTCTGTGGAGCCATTCAGAGGTGATATTGCGTCTTTGACCGAGAATAAAGCCTCCAACTGATGATTCATGGTTCCATCTGCACAGCAGCCCCAGATCACCACCCTGCCACCACCGTGCTCTGCTGTACATGTGCTGTTTTTTTCTCTTTGGATGCTTCAGGAGTAATAACGCTTCTAAGGAATTACTTTGATGCGCTTTTCAGACAATATATTTCTGATTTTTAATTTGTTTTGCTTTTAGAAACGGTGTCATGTCGACAGAACGGTTGTAATGTTGTTTCCTGATTCTACAGGTTTGGTAGCATTCATGTGTAAGTGAAGCTACTTTCCACTCCACTGGATTTAAATACCTAATAACTGAAATAATCATTTAAAACTACTTTTTAAACTCACTCTGGTTATTTTAACCTGGTATTTGATTAAATAAAACTTTAAAATGCACCAGGAACACCGTGGGTTGTGTTGGTCCTGGATTAGGTTGTATATTTCCTAAGAAGGAGCCCACAGGAACCGGTTCATAAGAACCAGACCGAGCTTTTCACTTGTTTTGGACCTGCTCTGCTGCTCAGTAATGAATAGGAGCCATTGTGTCTCCTAGATACACACTAACCAGAATGTTTGGGTAAATTTTAACCAGTAAACACCAGTTTCTCTGGTGACCCAGTAAGGGTCCACAAAGGACATTTAAGTGATGACAGCAGATCATCAGCAGCAGCAGCAGCACCGGGTCGCTGCGCATCAGCTGTTACAATAACACGTCGCTCGGAAAATCACGTCACGCACTCGGTCTATATATAAAGACTCGATCTGAATCTGGACTCATACCTGGTCGACTGGGAGGTTTATGATGTCGCTGATTGGCTGTAGCAGAGTAGATCCAGTGCAGGATGCGGTGGTTTGGGTCGCCATGCTCGGGCTGTGTCAGTAAATCCTTCCCCTCCCCGGTTCGGTTCGGTTCGGCTCGGTTAGCTTCGCTCCCCCCGCCGCTGCGTTAAAGCCCCGGCCAGCCGAGCAGCACCGCTGATTTTGCGACGAGCTGGACGGTTGTCATCCACAGCAAGGCGTCCGCCAAAGAGGAGCGACTCGAAGCGAGAGTGTGACCTCCCTCTTTCCACTGGCGCTTCGTCTCCGGCTGCAGGCCCGGTCCGGGGGCGCTCACTTCCGGTTTAGCACATTGACTCCATGTTGCTGAAACTTGCGTCATATTTTAAAGTCATTTATTATTATTATTATTTAGAACAGGAACAGCGTGTTTTTATAAAAAGTCTTATATATTTATAAAATATTGTCAGGTTTTCATCTTTTGTCTGGGGAATTTGTTTCATAAGCCTTTCTGGGTCCTGAAGCAGATTTTCACTAGCCTCCCTACAACCCCTCATGCTAATATGTCAGCACCAGACGCTTTCTCATTCCAAAGCATAGCATACCTACTATCATTAGCATTGTTTGCTTACATCACACCAGTGTTGTTATGCCAAACAGAATATGTTTTATTTTGGAATACAGTGGTATTTTTAAGTGTGCCAAATTATTGCAACTCTTTGAATGTAACTTCAACTGACAAGCGCTAATTTTAAACAAGTTAACAAGTTTGATATCTTCTAATTTTTTCGCATTGAGTAACGTTTATCCGTTTCAATTTGAACTGGAGTGCACTGAAATATGTCAGTTGAAGAAGAGAGAGTTAGCTGCTGCTGTTTGGAAATGCTAACCCAAAGAAGAAGGTAGCGATGCTAGCCAGCGCTGCAGTTTCTAACTCAAGCGGTTTACGGTTAGCGCTGGGATAAAAATATTTTATCAATTATTTAGCAATGACGTTACAACGACTTAAAGATGCTTCATTTTCAACATTCAACATTCACATTCCTTTCTGCTGGTTCTGTAAATTTATATTATTTTGTTTTAAAATTTTTAAATTGAGTATTGATATGTTTTTTTGGACTGTTTACGCTGTACTTTTGGTTTCAGTTGCGCTGGGAGGGGAACAATCTTGACCTGCGGTTCATCTTTGACCACAATGAAAATAGTGTTGGTGTGAGTGGAGCCATGGCGGCCCAGCCCTCTGTCATATAACCGTCTGTTTCTGATCAAATATGCTGTAAAAACAGATTAAAGTCCAGAACTAACATGACCACAGCGGGATTCTTGATTTTATTTCGCGTTTCTGGTGTCAATAAACACCAAACTCACGTGTAACCGACGTAACGTGCAACATTTCCACATGTGAAGAGCAACAGCATGACGTCAGAAGGATGTCATGTATGATTCATATGCACAAACTTCAACACCAGGATCAGCGTCAGAAGTCTTTTGTTATAAATAGATGTTGATGTATGTATGTTTGTAAACAGCAGCGCTGTAATAAATTAATACATTATAAGCAGGTTGTTGCGTCACAGATATCAGCTGTGACTTGTTTTTGGTTTATTAGCAGAAAAAGCTGGAAAAATTGATTTTTTTAAGTGCAGGAAATACCTCTCACTGCGTATTAAGTACAAACTGCTTTTTCTTGGTATTCCTAAAAATATGTACATTAATAAACACTGTGATAAAACTTATTCTTAGTAAATTGTTGTGTAATTTCCTCAGCCTTCCTCTGCGCTGTCAAATAGCTCCATCTAGTGGAAGGAGGTAGGTTACGACAGGTGTTATTTGGACAACATGTTTCTCTTAATTTCTGCCTTTATTTCAATATTTTTATTCTACGTCTAGGGAAACAGGCTCGTTCACATATATTTCTAATAATTCAGTCAGGCTTCCTTTGAAATACTGGTAGCTGTACCTCACTCCAGTGGCCAACAGAGGGCAGCACATACCTACCGTTCCTCCACAGATAAAGATTTGAAAGTTTTGCGCATTTAAAGTTGAAAACAAATATTTTTTTATTTAAATAAATAAAAATGTTCAGGGTAGAAGCAGATAAATAGAAGCTTATTTCCATCTGCACTCCCAGTACAAGAAAAACTTACAAAACATGGAATATTTAAATTTAAAACCAATCCCAAAATATACAAAAGATATAAAATATATATAAAATTAAAAAATCATGACTTCTATATAATGTAAACATACATTCAACATATTCAATATTTGTAAGCCCTGTGACAGATTCTCAGTTAGATTTACAGTGCTTATATAGAGAATGGAGATTTTAAAAAGTACGTATGTATTTTCTTTAAATAAAAATGCATTTTTGACCTAAATAAATAATAGAAAATACCTTTAAAGTCAAAATATTTCTTTGTTATTTGTCAGCAACCAATCAAAATAACAAAAACATTTTTAAAAACATTTTGCAGATTCTTTTTATCATCCACTACAAAACAAGTTCTACAAAAAAAACCCTACAAAATATTTTGATGCAATTTTTTTTCTTTTTATGCAGATGACCTTTAAAATCAATATAAAAAGTACATTTGGTCTTTCAGGGCTCCCGTAGTACTGTTATGAACCCAGCTGGTTGTTTCTGTGCAAACATTTAAGGCTTGAGTTGTAGCTTATTTAATATTTTAGAGAACTTAAAAACATCCAACAATGACTCAGCAATTTTATTCTGCCTGTGAAAATAGGAGAGATTGAATGATTTACCAAGTTGTTAAAGAAAAACCTTCTAAAATAATTTAGTAATAAAAAATAACCATTTTGTTTAATATATTATTTTTCATGTGAAGGATCTGTTGAAGCTATTCCTGAATCACGGCGCTTCAGTACGTGCACTTATTGTCCCGTAGCTCATTCATAATTAATAATCACTCATATTTACACATGTAGAAAAAGAGAGGAAGAGAGAGAGACAGAAAAAGAGAGGAAGAGACAGAAAGAGAGGTAGAGGTATAGTGAAGGTAGAGGTATAGTGGTACCCCGGGTCTCTCTCTGGGTCAGGTGGAGCTTCATGTCACTCTGTTTGCCCGAGTCATTGTTCCTCCTCAGAGGTTCCCAGTTAATCCCACCTTGACAAAGAGACGCAGTTTGTTAGGCTCGGACCATCGGGTCATGCCGGGTCGTTTCTCACAGAACACACAACTTCAGGGGGTCCAACGGTCTATTTAAAGTAACGTGACAGCATGAGGAGCGTTAATTCATTTATCATGAGGATAGGTTAGACAAGCTGCCATTATATTTGCATTCAGGACTCAAAATGTTCCCCCCAAACTAAGCTGCATCTGAAAGCAGCTGCATAAGCTCCTTATTTAGCTAATAGTTTCTGTTTTGCTCCTTTGGGGACGAACTTCCTCTCTGTTTATGGACAGGAAAGGAAGCATCTTTGTGCTCTGAGGTCAGACTGGACTGACCTTCCTGAAATAGGACATGTCCTCAGAGAGAGATGGACATGATCTGTTTATTTACCACCAGGACTGTCTGTGTGAAGCTAATGCTCTCATTCACTCTGGCTAGCAGAGAGCAAGGCAACCTGTGGGACGGTCCTGTTAGCCGCAACAATACATACATTTAAACAACGCATTCATTCGGTTATAAATGTCACAGTCTCAAACTAAATATTTAATTAGCAAGCTAGATATTTAGTTAGCAAGTTAAATAGTTAACTAGTTTGTATTTAATATTTAGTTTGCTAGCTAAAGGTATAGTTGATGATAAGCCATATAATAAACTAAATAGTTAGCTTTGCTAGCTAAACATTTAGCTTGCTAACTAAATAGCTAGTTATCAAGCAAAATATTTTACTTCAAACTATATACTTAGCTAAGAAACTAAACAGCCAGTTTTTAACTGAATATTTAGTTTGTATACTAAGTATGTAGCTAGCGAGCTCAATGTTTTTACTTCAAGCTAAATAGTTAGCTAACTAGTAACTAAATATATAGTTAGTAAACAAAATTATTTAATAGTTAGGCTTGGAGCTAAATATTTACTTTGTAAACTAAAAATTTAGTTTGAAGCTGGAACATTTATACATGAATGAACAACATGGTGAGAATATGACTAAAAAGTGAAGGTTTATTCTTTTCTCTATTAATATAAGCTAAAAACAAACAGAAATATGGCTGATAAGTTTTACTGTGTACCTTATTATTGCTAAGCAGGTATTGCCGTATTAAAAGTTTTAAAAGTTTTGCCATATAAGTTCATTCTTTTATATTTAGATTCTAGTTTATTGTTAAGGTCTGTTTTTGTTGTATAATTTTCTCTTTTGCTACTCAAAAGATCTGTTTTGCTAAGGATCCTTTGAGTTCACCCTGTTCTGGTTATGATATTTGTTACAATATTAAAGTAACTTAAGGAACAATAAGAAGCTAAAATCAGAGGCTGATGTTTGTGGTTCTGATTATTCTTATGAAACAAACCAATTTTGTAATATTCCACAGAATGGATGAATCAGGGCATCTAAACCAGGAAGTCCAGCCTGTATCCATCTGACATCAGCAGAACAAACACAAGCTTCCTCTGCTCTTTGTTTCATTTTCTGCCCCCGGTGGGGCAATTGTTTCCTCGCTTACTTACCAGCTGAATCCCTGGAAAATTTGTTATTTTTCTTTTCTATCCCCCTTTTTACATCACTTTTCTTTCTCATACAAAAATTTTAAATATTACAAATGCTGTAAAAACGTCACATAACAGAACAAGTTTTAAAAATCCAGAGTGGAGGAAAAATCTGCAGCTAAAAATTAATTTTTCTCGCTTTTCAACCTGGATGTTCAGAGAAGAGAAAGTTGAGCAGGTTCGTACACAGTGGAGCCGTGATGGAGGCGCAGCGGCAGTGGCGCCCGGTCGGGTTTAAGGTCGGGTTTAAGGTCGGCTGACCGGTTCGTCAAACTGACGTTTGGCTCAGAGCTAATCTGGAACAAACTTCCAGAAAACTGCCAAACAGCTGAAACACTGACTTCCTTTAAATCAACCCACATGTTTAAAGTTGTTTATGATTAATACTAACTGGAACGTTGACCAATAATATATTCAACATGTATTGATGATGTAACGTTTCTACTGGTTTCTTTACTGTCGACTGTTCATCGTTTTTATGATTTTTTTATTTTTATGTTTTTATTTTGAACTGTCTTGTTGCTCAAATGTGCTGCACAAACAAACTTAATTGGTCTATTTACTGATCTGAAAAAATGTACAGAGGGAGTCTGTGAAGTTAAATTTTAAAATTTTATCACAAACTTTTAGTTATAGACTTTAACTAGACCATTCTAACTTGTGAATTTAGGTTCTTTTGAGGCTCCCAACAGACTTTCTTCAAGGATTTTTCTGAATGGAGCTTCATTAACCCGTCCATGACCACAGCATGATGCTGCCAACACCCCAGTTCACCAACAGGGTGACGTGTTCAGGCAAAATAAAGCTGAATCGATACGCAATAAAACAAAGAAAATAATGGAGGCATGAAGAGAAAATGAGTAACACCGGGGAGTGAGAGGGATCTGAACAGAGGTGTATTTACACTTGGGGAGAGTGATTACTGGATGCACAATTAATCAAATATTGATGTTTGAAATGATTTTGATTGGCCAAAATTTCTGTCAGCAAACATTTTTTGTTTTCCGAAGCCTGTTTTTCTTTATCTTTGAGGATTTTTATATTTCATGAAAATTTTGTTTATTATCAAGCTGGTAAAACTTAAAAAGGATCAATAATCTGGGCGTTTTACATTTTATAAATTTTGTGGCCTGCAAGTTAAACTAATTAGCAGAAAGGTGATTAATTGGTGAGGATTTAACACTAGAAGTGCTGGAGTTAGTCCATCATCCATCCAATCAGAGAGATAAATCATTTGCTAATCAGATTAAATAAAATGTAATAACTGTTACAGATGGAAGCGGTCTAAGATTGTATTCTGTGTTTGCCTGGGCTGGAAATGTTTCTGCAGGGGCTGAGTTTAATGCCCTGAACTCGATGCCCCTCCATTAGCGTTCCCAGAGGGATCCAGAGACCCTCAACGTGCAGCGCTCTGCTGTCGGCTCTCTTCTTTACGTTGGGATTCTGGATCGTTATTCCGGCCCAGTTCATCCTCAGCTCGGCCGTTAGAAACAGGTCCAGCCTGGGGATTTGCACCATGACAGCAGCGGCTCACCTTGGGAACCAAACAGGCTGCGTTGGATTCATGGAGAGGCAGAGCTGCTGATTCATCCTCCACCACAAACGGGCTGATCATAATAATAAGGTTTTATTTGTTTGGATGCAAAATTCACCCAAATAAATTTGAACAAACCCAGAGAGACTTAAAAAAAACAAAAAGCAGATTAAACACAGTCCAGTTTTTCACTTTATGTCACATTGCAACTGCAAATATTCATAATTGAATATATTTTAAATAAAAAAAACAGTCAGGAGCTTCAGAAGACTTGAGGTTGGGTGGAGGTTCATAACTGCTATTTACATTTAGAAAACCACCTAACATTTTCCTTCCTCTTCACAACCCTGCTCGATTTTGTGTTGGTAATTTCATACAATTCTGATTAAATACACAGAAGATGTTGAACTGTTTAAGGTTGTGAACACTTTCGTAGAAATATTTGTAAAAAAAGAAAGAAAATGAAGAAAGGATTCTTATGATGATGGGGTCGGTTGAAGTATCTATATCAGGGGTGTCAAAGTCAAATGGACGGAGGGCCAAATAAAAAATTTAGCTACAAGCCGAGGGCCGGACTGATCGAATGTTCATTGAAATTTTTTTAAATGACGCATATAGTCTAGTGAACCTAATTGAACCTACTGAAAACCTAACAAATATATTCCAATATGATCAGATAAATAAAGCAAATCTTATGGCTCTGTCAGTAATCTTTAATTTTCAACAGACACAACTGAAATATTTTTACAATATAATTGGATTGAAATACAATAAAATAAAGTGCAAAAATCTATTAATCAAAAACAGCACTTTCATCAAGGAGAAGTAACATGCAGTGAAAACAAATATTAAACTTTAACTTTTAAACTTGAACTGAGTAAAAACTCTAAATATGTGATTGCACAGTAATGTTCACTTGTTTGAGGTTGAGGGTGATACTTGGTGGTGTCCCATCTTTTCCACAAGTTCATCAATGTTCGGAAATCGGAAATCCGAACAAATCGGAAATCCTCAGAAACATTGAGGATTTCCTCAATGTTTCTGAGGAAATCCTCAGAATTGAGTGAAGGTGTTCAGCAGTAAGTCGACTTCTGTGTGATGTTTTGTTCAGGTTCATCAAAGAAAACAGTTGTCCCTTCTACACGTGTCGCCGGCGACACATCTAAATTTGCAGTACCGTAATTCCGCCACACGTAGCGCTAAGTGGAAAAGTTCCAACGGTTTCTGAAAGGGGAGACGTTGCACTTTCCAGCAAGTATCGAGTTAATACTGTAACTTCGCAGCTGCAGCTGCAGAGAGTGTAATTAATCCGGGGGGCACTCCTTTAATAGATGGTATATTTCGGCAATAACTTGGTGGATATTGAAAGTTCCGGTTGTTATGGATACATGGGTAAGTACATCATCTCACAGAACATTTAAAGAACTACTTACAGTTCAAATAAGGAAGGTATTTTTTTTTTCAGACGGGGTGCCGGCTTACTGCGGTCTGCGGGCCGGTTCTAATAATAAATCAAGATCATTCCAGGGGCCGTAAAAAACCTTCTCGCGGGCCGGATGTGGCCCGCGGGCCTTGACTCTGACATATGTGATCTATATGAAGGTACAGCGCAGGGCATTCTGGGTAAATACAATCAAAACAAACATGCTAGGCTAGCGGGAGAACTGGCTCGTATTTTTTAGCCAAAGACGAAAGAGAAATCCTCCAACTGCTAAAATTTGACTTCAATCCATTTCTGTTTACGTTTAGTGAATAAAGAAGTTAAACTGAGTGTGTTTTTCAGAGGTTTTTATGTCGTTTCCTTCAGTGGTTCTTGGTGTAGCGCCCCCACAGGCCAGGAGGGGAACAGGTTGCTTAAAGGGTTTGGATCATTTGACTCAATGGAACAAATGTTGCAACTTGTGGCCTAAAATTGAACCGAGTTTATTGAACCATTAGGTTGTAGACAGTAAATAAACACTAAGTTAAGGAACCTTAATCTAAATGTACAAACGAAAAAACAACATAAATGATCTTATTCAGGATATAAAAGAATTACTTCTCTCCCTCAGAGCAGAGAGGAGTTTATTCTCTGGTGGAGATATGATGTTATATTTAGCATGTTGGGTGAAAGCAGCCATGAAGGACAGTCAGGTTGGGGCAACGTGACGAGCAGCCTGTCAGGATTTAATGAGGAACAGTGGATAAATGCAGAACCAATCCTGTGATGGCTCATAATTACTCTGAAAGTCACTCATTCCCAGCGATGGTGGGGAAGCAGCAGCTTTTCACCAGAAATAAAACATGTGATGCTTTTATTACACATCAATTTTTTATTGGATGTCATTCCTCTGTGTCACACAAAGTTTTCTACATATTTGTAATAGAAATGCAGCTAGTAATGTTTATTCTTATGCATAATTCTCAGTAGCTGCATTTCCATTAACCATAAGTTTGCACAACTTGAAATTGCAAAAATAAATTCACTTAATGGAAACACACCAATTTTTTTTAGAAAATCTTGTTTTCTGGGTTATAAGTTTTGGGCTATGATAAGGTGTTTTTTTATTTATGTTTGAAATTAGTTTATTTCTCAAAACTGCATTTGAAACAGATTTTTTTATCACAAGTCACATGACCAACAAGTGGATGTTACCACTGACGCAAAGCACAAAGAAGACGACGACAGGAAGTAGTTGAAGGATGTTTTCACGTGAACAAAGCTTCTCACGTCTGATTTTAATTGTGTTTCATTTTTAAATAGAAACATGGCAATTGTGAAATGGTGTATTTTTTTGACATTATGACAAAGTTTTTCAGACATTTTTAATGAAAACGCAGCTAGAGTGGAGGTGGGTTCGGTGGAAAGGTGTGACTGGGTGTCATCTGCATAAGGCTGATCATTACTGCTAAATTTATGAAATATCTGATCAAGAAAAAGGAGTTAATGTATATACTCTAGATGACTGCAGACAGATTTGAAGATTTAATGGAAAAAATAGAACAAAGGAGAACAAAAAACACCAGAAACAAACAAAAATGCAAGGAGCATGAGTGGGGGAACAGAATCTGACAGGATTTAACAAGAGGAACCAGTGAGGACGCTCTTTCCCAATTATTGGTTTATTGGTGATTAAATCCAATAAATCAGCTCTGTCTCTAAACAATAAATCAGGCTAATTGTCTATCAAGTTTCAGGTGTGAGGGGAGAAACAGAAACAAGACTGATCTAATGAAATAAGAAACATAGAAATAATAACCAAACTCCAAAGCAACTCAAACAACCCAGACAGATAAATATGTAGAAGAGAGCTCAGATCAGAGCTTTGGGGAAAACCACGGCAGACTTTAAGGGTTTCGGTTTAAATAAAGTAAATTGATTTAATTAGGAGTTCTGCCCATGCCTCATTAAAACGTCTTCCTAAACATTCGTCCCGTTTCTTTAGTTGAATATTCTCAGCTGCTGCCAGCTTCCTGTCTGCAACCAGCTATTGTTTAAACATGTCTTACAGTCTTTAATATACAAGATGAGTTTCCAGCATCACGTCGTCTAATTAGGACCCAGTTAGGCTAAAAATACGTCTTTCGACAAACTGCAAATTATTTCATTATGACAAAGAAATCATTTGTTCTGAATTACTCAAGATGTTAGGAGCGGAAAGCTAAAGTTTTCCCACCTGTTGCACAACTATGATGTCATCCTGTGCATTTAGGGAAAAAGTGACTCCCACTCAGACATCTGTGCTGTTAGTTGCTTTGACATGTTCCTGCAGACTCCAAAATGGCAATCCAGAGAAACCGTGTTGGACGTTTGAGGCTCACACCCTGCAGCCCTGCACAATCGTATCTGTTTGCAGCTTTTGTTCTGTGTTGTTTAGCAAATTAGCTCTGATTTTGCAGGAAACAGATTCCCAAGCGGAGCAGTGATTAACGTGGAGGTTTTCGGTTTCACTAAATCATCTGGAGATGTTAAAAAACACGGCAGCCGTGACCAAAGCGCCTCCAAACAACTGCATGCCTGTGCTGCTGCATGAGGCCGCATGCAGCCTGCATGCAAACAAAGTGTACATTGAGCTGCTGAATGAGGCTTCTGTTCTGTTCAGTCAGGCAGCTGACAGCTTGTGCTTTTTTTAAGCAGCTTGCAACAAAATTTGAGGTATGAAATACTTATAAATGAAGGTTGTGCTTTTTGCATATCTTGTAATTTAGTTTGCAGTGATTTTCACCTCCTGTAGCAGAATTTGTTAAGTTTGTTGCTGCTCTGTCTGGGTGGCATATGTCCACACACAGCCTGTTTATTAATTTTCATGAGTTAGTTGAAGTCGCCTACAAGCCTGTCCGGGTCAGCCTAGGTCTTTGGCTCCTCATTTAGCAGCTTGCCAGGAGACGCTGCAGAGCTGAAAGAATGTGTGAACGCTGCCCAGTTCCTGATCTGAGGGTTTAGCTTCGCCTGCTGCTGCTGCTGCTGCTGATGAGGATCCACTGTTTGGTTCCTGTTGCTGTGCAGATCAGATACTAATAAGCCTCAAAACATCAGGTTTTAAATTCCAGGGATCTTAAAACATCTTTAAAAATGTTAAAGTTTTCTTTTTTGAAATTTTTTTTTTTACTTCTAAATATATTTATTCACAGTTAAATCAATGATTCAGCCACAATAGACAAATTACTAAAGTGTTTCTGTAATGAATCTTACTTTGGTAATTCCCTTATAGTTATAAAATACAAACAATATGAATTGAGCCCTGAATCATCTTAAATCTGCCTGATTCACCCATTTCCACCTTAACAAAGAGGCCATAGACTGCGCAGTCTCTGTGCTGCCTTCAAGGGCTGTTGGAAATTTCAAAATCAGTGAAAATACTTTGTAAATTTGTTTTTGTTGTAATGAACAGAGATTTTTTCATATGCAACCCCATTAGATTAATGCTGTCTCTATAGCATCAAGGTAATAAGAAAAGAACAGCCTATTTAAATGATCATAACTTGTGCAACTGCTACATCAAGGGTGTTCAAAGTGGGGCTCAGGGGCCATTTGTGGTCCCTGATTGGATTTTTTCACAGCCCCCAACCACAATTCAAGAATAAATTAAGACAAAGCTTTGACTTTTAATTCAAAGTGGTGGACTGCTTCAAGCTGTTTTATTAGAACCTGGCTGAGTACAACTAGTGTTTTGAAATGAGTTACAACAACATTCACTTTCCTTTTGGGGTCAATAAAGTATTTTTCAATTGAATTGAAGACTGACCTAGATCTTGTTTTTAATGTTGCATATGAAAAACCAGTTTTCCTTCCTTCAGAAAACCTGAACTAGTGAACTAGATTAAACTGCATTTCTGTCAGGAAACCAACCAGTTCATGTATATAAATCCAAATATCAGTTCAAATACGTCTCAGTGAGCCAAAATCTGAGTCTGATGAGGCTCGTTTTACTCAGACATTGTAAGAATAACTTTTACGCAGGTGTTGAGTATACTTCTTGTAAGCCCACATTTCTGTATAAAATGTATTTTTATTAGTTTGATGTAATATTCTAATAGTAACTGTTATATTTTCATTCATGCAACAGACTGGCGACCTGTCCAGGGTGACCCCGCCTCTGGCCCTGAACGTTAGCTGGAGATAGGGTCCCTGCAGTTCCCCTCCCGACCCCACTAGGGACAAGGGTGTTAGAAAATGGATGGATATTTCGACATCTTTATTCAATGTTAGCAGTAAATTATGATTAACGCAAATAAGGTCTTGAAAACACTAGTCTGAGTGGAATTACTTTATATGATGCGTTTCACTGAGTTATTATAATAGTTTTTTCTTAAATAATACTTTCATTTATTGAACATTACTATACTCTTGAGTCTGAGTAGATTTATAACGTGTGCATCCAGTTGTTTTGAAAATCCATTATATTGCCTGGTGAGGCTGAATTGCAGCACTACAATTTATACAAATGTTAGTTATTTTCTTTTTCTGTTTACGTTGTTATTGAAAAAAACTGTATTATACTATAATTTATTACAATTAAGTTTTACAAAGTACAAAAATCGTTCAATTTTGGTTAGATTTAGTGTTTCGAGTTAAGTATGATAATTTCCGAATAGTACTGGAAAGCATCATTGTTCCTGAATTCCGATTGGCTCTCCGTTTCCAGCCGCTGTTTCCCATTGGCTGGTGCTGCTTCATTGAGGACCCTCCTCTACCTTTGTCACTTTGCGCTCCCGTTGAATCGCCAAGCTCGTTGTTCCTCGGAGCCCGGCGCAGGACCGAAGAAGTTAGCTCAGCCTGTCGGATATCTGCCCCCGATTTGGTCGCTTTTCTTTCCCCTCCGACCTCCGAGGATGAGCCGGTGAACTGGATGGGGAAAGAGTAGCCTGCTGGTCGGCTGACCTATCACCCTGCGGCGCGGCGCGGCGCGGAGCTCCGGTGTCGGGAACAAACAGCGGGGAAGGGACGTAAATAAGCCCGGAGATGGTTCACTTTCCGCGGGGACCTTCGGTGACTTTACTGCTGCTGACGGCGCTTTAAAATCTGATTTTTTTAAAAAAACTGAATTGACAGGAAGGAGGTTAGATTAAATCGCTTTGTGGATTAACAATGCCGGACCAAATCACAGTTTCAGAGTTTGTCGCGGAGACAAATGAAGATTATAAATCTCCTACAGCCTCTATTTTCACCACCAGGATGTCCCACTGCAGGAACACAGTGGCTGCTCTGGAGGAGGTGGGTGATCATGCTGCGGCTTTTATTTTCACAGCTAAAACAAAATACAGGATTTCAGTATTTCTTTACTCCCATTTAGTCGACTACCGCCTAAAAATCAGTGACTTAATTAGTAAATATAGTCCACCTGAGCAGGTAACTGTAATCCAAAGCAGGCAAGATGCTCATAGTAACTTTGGAGGAGCAGCAGAGATCCACAGCTAAGGTGTAAGAATCTGTTTTAGTTGGCCATAAAGTAAATAAGTTTGTATTTCTCCAAAATGCCATGTGGTAGAAGTTCCTCTAAAATGCTGAATGTTTAGGCTACATGCTTCAGTCACCAGAAGGTCAAAACGTGCAGAAAACACATGAATGACGAAAACTACAAGCTGAACAGAAACATGCTGCAATCACAGAAAAAACGCTGAAAATGACAAAAGCAGGAAATGTAAAACGCTGCAAAGTCCTCCAGACCACTAGGGGGAGTCTGGAATTGGTAATATTCCCTACCTATGTAAACATGCTGCTGTTTTTTATTGTAAAAATAATTAATTATAACTCACCTTTTCTTTCTTTCTCCAATTCTTTGTAAAATCACGACTTCTGGTCTGGTCCTATACGGTTTGGTTCTCGACTCCCCCTAGTGGTCTGGAGGACTTTTGTTTAGTTTGCAGCACATCTGGTCCATTTTTGTTCTGTTGCGTCCATCTCTGGTAGTTGCATTTGTTTTATTTGTTGCTCCATTTTTTGGTTTTCTGTTGCGTTTTGTCTTTGTGTGTTTTGAAGTTAGAATCCTTTATGTGTTTGCAGCGTATTTCCTGCACCTGTAAAAGCCAACGCTGTTTGTAGGAAATCGCCCTGAATAACCTTCACAGTGAAACATGGTAGTGGCAGCATAATGCTGTGGGGATCCTTACAGATAGTGCTGGAATAAACCAGTTAGAGGCTGCAGAAAACTTTACACTGGGCTGCAGGATAACCAATGTAAACATGTAGCCAGAAATAAAAAGGATAGTTTAGATCAGAGGTCTTCAACATGGGGGTTGCAAACCCTACAAGGGTCGTGGATATACGCTGGAGGGGTCATGAGATTTCTGAATGTACTTATTTTTAATTTAAAGTTATACTTTAACATGAATCCAACATGTAATAAGTTGATAAAGTAAAAAACCAAAATCTATTTTACACAAAAATTCACTTTCAGCGAGCAAAAGATATGTTAAAATTCTGCATTCACTTTAGTACGTCAGCTCGTTTTGGAAAATAAAAAACATTAAATAAAGAATATGTGTATTATTTATGTTTAATGTTGTCCCTTGCTGCTCTGTCATAAACCTCCTTTAAGGTTTTTGGTTGTTTGGAGCCAAAATGGGACAAAGTTGTTCATCTGAGGCGCATTAAATTGGTTGTTATTCATGCAGAGACGGAGGCTCGTCTTCAGCTACACTGCAGAGCCACTTTCTTTAGCTTCTGCTCACAGAGGAGCGTTTTGTGTTGAAACTGGCGGTTCATCAGGAGGAAGGACACTTCCGCTTCGGCCCCCTCCCTGCAGCTTCCCTACTTTGTTACGGTGCGGCAGAGCCTCGCCCTGCTGCTCGGTAAAAATAGATTTTCCCACATGAGCATCTCCCTGCGTTACTGTGTCCCTGCTGCGCTGATTAGGGAGGATGTTGGAGCAGGAATGATGCAGGAAAAGATGCAGTTTTTAAATTTTAACCTGACCCGCCGCACCTTTCAGAGGTTGTGGTTTTATTTTGACGCTTTTGTTCGGTGATCCAGGCAGATTTACACCTGCTCACCGCGGCAGGTGTCTGTGTAAAACCGGCAGGAGGAATGTGTGTTTTTCCACTTAACAGTGCGGACATGGCGCCCTGTGAGTAGCAGGCCAGCAGTAATTGGCGGCTGCGCGGCTGAATTGTTGGGTGTTGAATCTAATTCAGCAGCTTGTTTTGGCGCTGCTGACCTCAGGCAGCACAAGGCTCCATTGTTGGCGCTGCAAACTTTGTTCTCTTTGACTAATTAACCAGCGCGGCCGGCGGGAACACTTCCGCTTATTGTTAACGTCGTCAATACTCCGTTAATCCCAAACAAAGTGCATAAAGTTGAGGTTTTTACTCGCAGATTCAGAGTTTCATGTATTCTGCTGTGGCAGCGTGAGGCATTCAGGGACCGTCTGTTTAAATCTGACAACAAAGACTCCACATATGGCCGGACAATAAATCAATAACAGTCTCTATTGGATAATATAATACATCTGATAGAATATTAAATAATTTCACTGAACTCTGATCCATAACCGCACAGCATTCTGGGAGATGTAGGCAGAGGAAAGGCGTCACTCAGCCTCATGGCTAGCTAACTAGGTGGGCATTTATCAAATCGTTTATCATTTATTGTGATTTTTTTTTTTTATCATGAGAGTTTTGATTTGTTGTCACAATAAATTTCAGTTTTTGTGGTAAATAAAAAACAAAACTGTCAGTATGATCAGAAATGTTACTTTTGCTCTTTTTCTCCACTGTTGGTTCGAAGGAAGCGTCAATAGATATCAATAAATTAGATTAAATGTAGCGACAGTTTAGTGACACAAATCACACTTTATGTGACTGGTGTCCTTAAGAAGGGCTATAATAATGGGTTTATAATAATGGGTTTATAATAATGGGTTTATTTGTCAGGAGTAATATATGTGTTTTGTGTCAGGACTGAGTAGTTATAGTTAATAATAGTAATAATAACGATTATAGTTTCTGTATCATTTCGCAGCATGAGTTGCATTTTAAACCGTTGAGAGGCGAAGGAAGCCGTTTGCGATCGCCGGTGGTCTCAGTTTAAAAATGTTTGCGGTTTGTCTGCGGGAACCTTTAATCAGATGCAGCGAGGTGAGATTATTCAGCTGCTAATCTGTCCTTCCAGATGGTTAGTTTGGGACAAACCTGCTACTTAATCCTGGTACCAAAGAGAACGGAGCCAGAACCAGAGAGGAGCGCTGCTTCATGCTCAAGTCCCAATGAAATGGGATTAATATTGATTTATCCGCCAATGTGACAAACAATAAGAAGTATGTTTGGAGGAGTCGAAGTGAGGCTGTGAAACCTGGCCTTGTATTTTAAAAAAATTTTTTTTTAAATGTGTCCTGGCCTTTAAAAAGACTTTGTTGCTCATTGTCTGAGTCTCAACAGATTTACGTTCACAAGTGGAGTGTTACGACTGCGGATAGCAATAAATAAGGCTTTTATTAACTTATATATATATATAATTTGTTGCTAAGGTTTCTTGTTTGTTTTTCTCTTTCTGCAGGTGTAGAAGCAGACTTTTACTTTCAGGGTGTTCACTTGTATTCTCTCTATTTTTCCTCCTCTACTTGTATTTTATTTTCCTTTTTAACCTTTTTCTCCACCTTTCTTGCCTTTTAGTTTTTCATTTCCATGTCCACTACATTCAAAATAAACCAGGGCAATTTCTAATAGAGGTGTGGAATATTGCATATTTTGGTATAAATCCAAAACCGAACAAATAAAGCCTCAATCAATGATGCTGATACTTTTTATTTTTCATTTAGGTGTTTTTGTAGTTTTTCCTTTGAATTATTGGTTTGGTTCTCGTTTCCAAAGTTCATTAATATAAATCACTAAAATCCTAAAATGATTGTAATCTTCTCTCCTAGTGTTGGTTTTCCATGTAAATGGTTTTTCCAGACGGCCTTTGAATGCATCGCCCCCAGGCCTTAATGGCTGTGCAGCCAATCTGCTCTAAACTTAAATGCATCACTTAATTAGGCTGGTAGTTTTAAAGCGGCTGCTATCGCTCAGACACTGTGTGTGCCAGAACCACAGCCATAAAAACCAGTTTATCCAGTAAGAGGATATGGAGCTTTGTGTCAGGACGCCCCCGCCCCTTTGTGCTGACTTTCTTCTGCTCACGCTCAGAAATAAGAGCTTCTGGATCCTGTTTCTGCCTTCAGACCTTTTCAAAGCTGGAGCTTGTGGTGATAAACCTGTTACAACCTGTAAGGTCACCAGACACACTTTATGATTTCTTCTCAGAGACCCAGAATTAGTCTTCATTTTTGGAAAAATAACATGTTTACGTCTTTATTTCAGTCTCTAATTGGTGCAATTCAAAGATTTTGTGCTGTACTTTCAAAATAACGACTAATTTTTAGATTACTCGACTAATTTTCCCTCCAACTAATGGAGAAAGGTTTGCACGGTTCACCTCCTGCATGGCAAAAATAGGAAAACCAATCAATGATCTATCGGGTAAAATCCCATTGGCTTGTTTGGTTGAGTTCAGAACCAGTTTGGGGCGGCCCAAAAACCACCGATTAATGTGAAATGCAGACTTTAGAAAATAAACGTGTCATCGGCGTAAAGATGGAGTGATGCATCATCAACGCGCTGAAAAAACAACTCTGGAGCATTTTTTCTAAAAAAAAGATTTTTTAATAGTGAAGTTTTGCATTTATTAAAAATTAAAAAATAAAATAGAGCACACAGATTCATCTCCTGCATGACAAATATAAATAAATATCAGTTTAATACTGTTATATTATTATAGGATGTAAACTAAACCAGAAGAAATCATGATGGAAACGTTTGAGAGTTGATTTCTGGACGGGACGTTTAAGCCTGAGCTGAAGGTGAACATGAAGCCAAATTGGCGCGCGTGTGTGTGTGTGTGTGTGTGTGTGTGTGTGTGTGTGTGTGTGTGAAGCGGGAGGCGGTGGACGTCTCCGACCGACGACTCTGCTGCTGCATCAGGTTATTCCTGGTTGCTGCAGCTTCAGTCTGCCTCCTTCTCCATCCTCTGGTCTCAGGCCAGCAGAGGTTTTATCTCCATGCTCCAACTCAACTTCTGTTGAAAAGAAATGAAATCTGATTTAATTTCCATCCAACCAGTGACTGTCACTGAACCGGTTTTTCTGGCAGGATGTTTGCTCTCCTCTGATAATATTTGTTGTATTTGAAGTGCAGCGATTTATAATCCGATGTGTTGATGGCCTGAACAGGCCTCCCAGGTGTGGTGTTGGTTCAGTCCGGTTCCTCTGAAGGCTGTGGCCGGGTCAGGAAGAGCAGCTGCTCGGTGTGGAGCAAAGGCCCTGAGGGAAGTTTTAACAAGCACTCAGACAGCAGGATTATCGGTGCAGAGACGATCCTCCTCCAACAGCCTCACAGAGGGATCAATGACCACATGGCCTGAAAGGCAGTTTGGCTCAAACCACCGACTGGGCGGCTTAATGCCTCTGATAATTGAAGTCAGATTAATGACAGGATCTTCTCTCCTTGAATATTTGCCGTCCTGTCACTGTGGTGTGGATGTTTGCTGTAGGACAGGCGTGTCCAAAGTCGGTCCTCAAGGGCCGGCATCCTGCATGTTTTTGTTCTCTCCCTGGTTGTAGTAACAACCTTCTCAGCTTGTCAATGTTCTCTTAAGGCCTCTAATGAGCCATCATTGGATCCAGGTGCGTTAAACCAGGGAGAGAACTAAAACACACAGGATGGCGGCCCTCCAGGACCGACTTTGGACACCCCTGCTGTAGGAGAAGTTTCTGTTTACGTCAGTATTATGTATTAATTCAACAGGAGTTTCTTTAAAGGACTGCTAATGATAAACCAATGGATTCAGCTCCTAAAACGTTTGGATCCCAATACGGAGCTTTGAGGAACACCTTTTAGGAATTTAGGAACCTGTTTAGAATCGTTTACATTCCTACCAGAAAATTAGTTGCTTTAATCCATTTCCAGTCCATTTGCCTTTAAAGTCCAGTTCGGTTGGTGATCTGTGAATGCTAATCGATCTCTGGTCCGATTTAAAACCTCGGTTTGGTTGAAGTGAACGCTGGTTCAGTGTGAATGCCGAGCTGCTACAAAAGCAGGAAGTGGACTACAGCGCAAGGCATTCTGGGTAAATACAACCAAAACAAACACATTAGCCTAGCGTTAGCAGGTGAAATGTCTCCTGGTCTTTAGCCAAAGACTAAAGAGAAATCCTCCATCCTCTAACATCGGACGCCTCCATCTTGTTTCCATCTGGTGAAGAAGGAAGTTGCTCTCAGTGTCTTCAGAGGTTTTTGTGTCGTTTCCTTCAGTGGTTCTTGGTGCAGCGCCCCCACAGGCCAGGAGGGGAACAGGTTGGTTTGACTCAGAGCAGAGAGAAAGAGAACCACAGCATCTGGAGGTGGAGCAGATGATGGAGTTCTGATTCCAGCAGAACCGGGTCGACCGGACCATCAGGAGAAAAAATGGCTCACAGGGGAACTCTCCTTCAGTTTGATCAAATCTTTTTCTGGACTGGACTGATTTCCGTTTGTGGTCAGTCTTCAGAGGTTTTTGTGTCGTTTCCTTCAGTGGTGTCATCACACCTGCCTTTCTATTACCAGCCATTCCTGTGGATCTGTCGGGGTTAAAGGTCATGGTAGCATCCTAATCCATTTGCACCATCAGGACGTTTTTATATTGTTGATGCCAGTTGATAACCTTACGCTGATTCTGTTGTACGTTGGAGTGTTGTCGTCTACGACAGTCCAGCCGAGAGGAAAAACCTCTCCATACCCCTCAGAGGTCAAAGGTTGAACAGGAGTCATTGGGGGAAGATGAACACCTAAAGCTCATCCATCACTGTCCCTCCGGTCCAGATGATCAGAGACGACTCGTGTTGAGGGCTTTTGTTGCCCGGCGGGCCGGCCGTCTTCGTTAATGAACTCCTGCTCTGATTTGTAGTCTGCGGCGCTCCGTTTGGGTTTTCAGCTGCGCTGTCCAGCTGTCACTCTCACTCAGAGGAGACACTCAGCCCACATGTCAGAAACTGCTGAGAGGATCTCAGGGGATTCAGATCTGCTGGCTTCTGACTCCAAAAGGTCAGGTTCATCATACTTCAATTTAGAGGTGCAACAACGAGACACATGAGAAGGTTTTAGTCATAAAGGACTCAAAAACATCTGAGAATCTGATGTCTCACATTGCAGCCACTGTTCAAAGCTCACAGTTCAATCTAAAGAAAAAATCTAAATTATCACTTTTATATGATGCTGTATTAGTGCCAGTATAGACAAAAAAATTTTTTTTAATAAATTGTAAATATTCACCAAAAAACTAAAACATTTTGGAGAGAAAATCTTGGGAATTTCTGAGCTTGAAATTGTTTGAAAAAAAAATCAGGATTAAAAAACAAAAGTAATATTTCTGAGCTTGAAAAGTCAAAACGTCGCTAGAAAAAAAACAGAAATTTTGAGACAAATGCCACAATTTTTCAAAGGTAAAAATTTTGACAAAGATTAATAATAATCTTAAACATTTAAGAAAAAAATTGATAATTTACACATACTATGTTTTACATAAAAAAGGATTAAAAAAATTCATCCAAAGCTCAGTTTGACATCAACCCTCTTTAGTGTGGACTTTGTTACTGCAGGAAGACACTTTTTATGTTTCAGTGCTTCGCTCGTCACTCTGGGAGGAAAATGTGAATGAAAGGGTCAAATTTAACAGAGATGAAAATAAAACACAGCACTGCTTCCATTAATGAGCTGCATGCATGGTGACGCTATCAGATTCCTTCAGCCAGAACAAACACAGCGCAGCGTTTTGCTTCAGTATTGGATATAAAATCTGTTCCTGTAGCACTGAATCAGTCTCTCTAGTGCAGATTCTTCCAAATGTAGTCCTTCATGTGCCTTTAGATGTTTCCATAGCAGGAAAATGAGCTGCAGCCTTCATCAAAAGAAAACGTTTCCACTCCAGGCATGTCAGGTTTGATCTTCAGAGACCATTTGAGAACCTTCGGTTCTGTGAAGTGACTTGATTCATGTCAGTTGAAGTTTTTGTGCTGCTCAGTGGAGATCAGAGAGGCTTTTATGAAATGCAGACTTTTTTTTAGTGCCTCTAAAGTTCGGCTTCAATCACATCGACGTGTGCATCTTTCATTGGGTGATTTCTACACAGTCTTCTGCAGAGACGCCATGTTTTACTATTAGCGTCATCTTGTTGTTTTTCTTCTCCAAAAGCTGCAGCTCTCGCCCTAAAACTAGATTCTTTTGAGCCTCTAGTTGGTTTGTAAGTTTTATTAAAAGCGTCAAAGCGTAGGCAGACTTTAACAGGTTTTACATCAGGGCCCTGCGGTCTCCTTTACTTCTTGTTCTTCGGCAGAGCCGTGTTAAATGTCTGAAAGGACGTTTCTTCACAGAAACATCTTTCCAGGAACTTTGGTGGACAGAATCCTGCTCATAGTTTTATCACCCTGTAAACTTTTAACAGGCCTCAGCAGTAAACATGGAGGTTGCTTCCTCTGACAGTTGATGTTGTCGCCTTATGTGACTCCTGGCAGCTGCTAGCCAACACTTTGGTCTGGCTGCTGTGTTCAGCAGTGGCAGGAACATATCTGTTTATAGCAGAGCTAATTGTTAGCTTAGTGCGTAGCATTTTTGCTAACTTTCAAAGCGTTTAGCACTATTGGTGTCCTCTAAATACATTTTTTCAGATAAATGCTAATGAAGTTAATTTTTTAAAGCTTTGTGCTTTAGCTAACTTTGAAAAGATTTAACACACTTAGCTTTCCTTAAATTATTAAATTCTTTTGCGCCAATAACATAACTAATTTTTAAATGATTGCTTTAGAGATTTTACTAACTTTGAAGATGCTTAGTGATAATGGCTTCAAACTTTTTTTGATAAATTTTTGCAAAAATAATGGAGCTAAGTTTCAGCTTTGCCCTTTAGCTAACTTTGAAAAGGTTTAGCGCACTTAGTTTTCCCAAAATTAAATTTTTCAGATCAATTCTAATGCGCTAATTTATTTGGCTGTTTAATAAACTTTCAGTTGATTAAAGTTTTGCATCTGTGTTGAAGTTTTAGTTAAGAATTTATGTAGTTAAATGTTTATATTCATGCTCTTATTTTGAAGTGGATGAGGTTCTGTTTCCTCTCCCCACATCCTCACTTATTTTTCCCCCAATTACTTTTTTCAAACGCAGAACATTCAGAAACAAAATAAAACATGTACAGCAAAGAACAAGATATAAACATAAATACAATGTCTAAGAGCGTTGCATAACATTTAAATTATGTCAAATTTATACTGGAGTTTGAATTGAATATTTTGAATTGAACTTAGCGATTTTTGTATTAGCTTCCACTAAATACTGTGTTGGTGTGGCTCATTAGCGTTAGCATAACAAATGTTTATTATTAGCACTTTATTAGCAGTTAGTACAAGTAACTTTTTAGTTAAAACTGCCCAGCACAGATTTTTCTTCACCTCTGTCAGATAGAAAACATGAACTGAAACCTGAACTGAATTGATTCAGAAGAAAAGGCCAAAGTTTCTAGACCTTCTTTAGTTTCGGACTCCAGGCCGTCTGTCTTCGGTCAGCCTGATGTTTTCCATGCAGGCTGCTGGAGAAAAACTGCAAACTCGGCCCCCGCTGGCCACCTTCCGTCTAAATATTGACTTTTCACACTCGGCACAGAGAAAATTTGTGAATGAACCTCTTGAGAGCGCCGACCCAGATGCATTTGTCAGCACTCCAGGCGTCAAAGCCTAAAATAAATGCATTTTAATGGCTGCTGCATAAAAATGGCCGCTTTTAATTTAAACAAATATCAGGAAAAGCAGCAAAGTTAAATGAGTTTCCATTACAACAGTTAGTCTGACTGACTGTTGGGGAAACATGAGGATAAATCATTTTCTGGTCATCGGTCACAAACAAACATCTAGAGGTGTTGCTTTTGTTCCAGTCTGTTATAAAGAAGTGTTTTCCTATCTGCTTAATGTGAAATATTTGACATATTTTCAGAGAGTCAGACTCTGCCTCAAGGTTCACCTCCCTATGACGGAGAATTGGATCCAGACTGAAAAGATTACAAGAATAAAGTCATAATATCACCTGAAGAAAGTGGTGAATTATTGTTGTATGATTCTGTTGTGTCATTATGACTTTACTCTGGTATTTCTACATCAAAAGGCATGAAGCTTTTCTGCTCAAAGCTTTTAAATATTTAATACTCTGTGTTTATTATTCAGAATAAGTCTGAAAAATACATTTATTTATTACACCGCATCTGGTCCTCCTAGTACAACATATGGTCCAACATCCCACATGAGTCTGACTGTAAGTAAATCTGGCGAGTTCACGCTGACTGTCTGCTGCCGCCACAGCAATCTGTCGCCGGGGAGCTTACAAGGTGAGCCAAGGTCGCTGCAGATGAAGGGACGACACAGAACCGGCCCGTCTGCAGTGACGCCGCAGACAGAACCGGGCCTGGTTCTGCTTGGGTATTGGAAACGGCCGTGTGTGTGTGCTGGCCGGCGATGAGCCTCCTCCGGCGCAGAGCTGCTGTTGTCAGCAGATAGTTTCTGGTGAGAACAATGAGGCTGGATCTCCGTCCTGCCGGTCAGAGCCGCTGGAATGCGTTTCTTCCTCAGCGTCTGCAGAAAGAGGCTGTGAAGACAAACCGGGCCTGGTGGCTCAGGGTCAACATTACTCTGCAAATTAGTTTCTGCTTTGCTTAAGTTGTTTTAAAAGCACTATAAGATCAGCCTGGCGGGCCACCAGGCTTTAGTTGTGTCCCCACCAGGCTCAGTATTGTTCTATTTATTTCAAGTTTTATTTTAAGATTTTATAGTTGGTGTTTAGATATTATTAATGATCCACTAATCAATTCTCCTGAGAAATTGTAAATTGGAGTGATGTTTAGTATTTAGACCAGGGTGGGGCAACTCCAGGCCTGGAGGGCCTAAAAGCCTCCTGCAACTTTTAGATGTTTCTCTACTTCAACACACCTGAGTCAAATAATGAGGTCATTAGCAGGACTCTGGAGAACCTGACGGCATTCAGGTGTGTTGGACCAGGGAGACGTCTAAGAGTTGCAGGAGACCGGACCTCCAGGACCAGGACCAGGACTGCCCACCCCTGATTTAGACGATGGTTCATATCCTGTCTGGAAACGAGTTTTAAATAATTTTTCTCGAACTATTATTTTAGTTTATTGACATAAGTTAAAAAGTGAAAATAAAAACTGAAATCCAGAGAAAAACTCCTGAAAGTTCAAATTTATAATAAACATAAAGACTGTAGAGAATAATGGGAAGAGAGATACTGATATTTCAGAATATTTGTGTCTGTTTTTATGATCTGTTCATCCATCCATCTGTTCATCCATCCACCCATCTGTTCATCCATCTATCCATCCATCCAACATCCCATAAAAACAGTGAAACATGGTGGTGGCAGCATCATGCTGTGGGGAAGTTGATAGGAACTAAAAACAAAACAATGGTTCTCCTTCCAGTTGACCATGCAGCCAGCTCCTTAATGGTTTAAATCACAGCATAATTTGTTAGAATGGCCTAGTCAAAGCCTAGCATTCTAAAACAGAGGCTGACGTGCCCTCCTTCCAGTCTGACTGAGATGATGTGCAGATCAGATCCCAGTAAAATAAAATAATGTTTATTTTGGTTATAATGTGACATCATAGCAGGAAAACCCCAGCAGCCGATGACCTTTGACCCCACTGAGTTCCTGTCTGTGCCTGTGTGTGTTCAGGCTCTGGATGTGGACCGCAGCGTTCTCTACAAGATGAAGAAGTCGGTGAAGGCCATCTACACGTCCGGCCTGGGTGAGTCGTCACGGCGATTCTCACTTCCTCCAGACACAGACCAGCCCGCTTCAGGGATTCAAACCCGAAACCTCAAAAACAGGGCGCTGCATTTTCAGAGCTTTCCTACCGAGAGAGAGATTGTGTGTGTGTGTGTGTGTGTGTGTGTGTGTGTGTGTTTGAGTGTTATGCTCTCTCCCTCTGCAGGGTTCTGTTAGAAAACCCAAACAATTTGCTGAGCGGGTTTGTTTTTTCTGAACAGAGCGCGCTCAGTTCAGGCCACAGCGCCGGCAGTTTGATGAATGAACAGCTGGGGGGGGAGGGGCGTCATGGCAACCATGTTTGATGGCGGCCATGTTCTCTCTTCACTGTACCTTTCAGGCTGAGTTTGAGTTAATGATCTCCGGGGATCAGCGTTGTTATCAGTGTTGACGGTCGAAACTTTTCCCCGTCTGTGGAAAGTTTTCACTCCAACTGACGTCGTCTGGTAGAAACTGTCATGGCCGACAAAGCTGCCCCGGTTCTGGCCTGTTTCCAGTAGCAGCAGAATATTCCAGTTCATCCTGGATATGTAGCAGCAGAGAGATGTGTTGCCATGGCTGAAAAACGCATCACAATATAAACATTTTGTAGAATTATTGATTCGTTTTTTGTATTAAATATCTGAAATATCGGCAGGCTGGTGGACCTTTCCTGTTTTTACTGTTCTTTATTTTTAAGCCGTTATGAGGCACAGCTGCAAAACCTGAAACTGCTGCAGTAACTGGTCAAGTTACTGACCAGTTTGTTGCTAGGTAACCAAAGAGTGAGTGAGTTGCTAGGTAACAACTTACATTACCATGTCATTATCAAAATATTAGTTGAAAATGGTCTTAAAACAACAATATTATCGTCTATCGCCCAGTATGATTTGTTATTGTGACGGACCTGATCGATTTTGATCAGGTTGGGATTAAGTTCAGAGAAAGATCAAATTCCTGGGCGCTACTCTTTATGAAAACATAAACTGGAAACCACTGCAATTTAAAAACAAACGTATAAAAAATGTTATTCCATAAAGTGAAAGACTCGCTGAGTGATGAAACGCCGTTGATATCAGGTAACTTATTCTGCCAATTATTCCACTAATCAGATAAAAAATTGGTAAGCTGATAATCTTATTTTGTATAATATTAAAAAGACAAATAATTCAATTCCGTTTTGTTTCCTAAAGTATGTTAACAGCATTCCTTTAGTCAATGTTTGATCATTTGTAGCAAATTATGCAGCTAAAAATATTTCTAACATCAACATGTGAAAATCTAGAAGTAATTCAAAAAGTTGAAGGTTTATTAATGCAACTTGTCGACAATGATGTCAGATGTAAAGTTTTTTGAATACGTTAATTAGGAATCATGTTCAGATCTTTGTAGTGTAAAGATGGTTCATGTTTTCATGCGGTGCGGCTGAAACGCTGAGACGAGATGAAACCGGCCGATAAAATCAAAGTTCCTCCAAACTGAAACTGTCGTTTGATTCTTCAGTTTGAATTGCTGATGTGGATGATGACTGAGATTAATGCTGGAATGCAGCTGCTTGTGTCAGAGTGAAATAATTTCAGGAACGGAGAAGCTTTTCTGTTTAAGTGGTCATAAATCTCAACAGAAGTCAATTTGGTTACACGTTGGGCTGCAATGATTTCATAAAATAATGTCTTTGTACATTTTGCTGATTAAATTAAACTAAATTGAGGTTCCTAGCCCTTCTCAGATTTATGGGCAGCAACAGTTGCATCTTTAAAGTCGTTGCTGATGTATTTCTGTGTTAAACTGCTTTTAAAAAGATTCATGAAGATTTAATCATTGGATGTTTTTCCACCTCAGGCTGGGTGATATGGACTTGAAGTTTATTACGATATTTTGTGGTACCGTTGTAATATGCAAAAAGTGAAAATAAGAATTATTTATTACATGTTTTTTAGGTAACAAGGTGACTGTAACTCTGTGTCACAGCAATTATAGTCCCACAAACACAAGTGCTGCTCCTGAAAAACATTCCCATTTGTAAAGCGCTTTTTTTTAGGACACCAGTCACAGAAAGAAGTTTGATTTGTTTCACTAAACTGCACCTGGTAACTACAGTATATTTTCAAATGTATTATTTACTGATGCTTTCATTGAACAAACAGTGGAGAAATGGTAAAAGTGTCAATAATGACAATAAGGACAGCTTTGGAGGGTTTTAAATATCGTTGATTGGAATTTATCGTGACAGTGATGAATCAAAACTCTTATTACGTATATTAACAAATTTATCACATTAAGTGATACATAATACAATATTTCCACCAATGGACTCTTTGGGCTTCCGTAGTTCAGAGATTTCAGTCCATCTTGTTTTGCCACTTGTATTTAATTGAACTTCAAAGTCAGATGATTGAAATAAAAGTAAGTTTCTTAAAAAAAACATTTGTAATTTTCTTTTTATAAAAGAGAGGGATGGAAAACATCAAATTCACTCGGCTGTTTTTCCAAAACTTTAAGATGAATAAAACACTGAAAGTGAACTTAATCTTTGGATACAACTTTGCAGGATTTGACAGATAGAAACTTTGTTCATGTTGTTTCTAAACTCAATCTCTGGAAACAAAAAGAAAAACTGTTGTGTTGCACAGAGGAAACAAAGACACTGCTGGGAGTCTGACTGTAAATCTGAATATTTCACCTTTTCCTTGAGGAATAATAATATTGAGAATATTTCAGGTTGTAAAAATAACAATTCAAGAGTCTGCAGGAGCTGAGTCAGCGATGACGACTTCTTCACAAGAGGAAGAGCAGCAGAACAAAAAGTTAAAGAGGCGTAAATACTCCTGAAAGATTGTTGAGACTTTACTGCAACAAAATGTCAGAACTGTGTTTGAATTCACTCCCGGATAGCAAACAATGTAAACTTTACCAAGTTTCCCTTTAAAAGCTTCTGGTGCAAATTAATTTTGCACTTTGCAGCTTTTCTAAGCTGCACACAAATAGCTGCAGACTTTTAAGACTTTTCTTGTTTTGGCTCGTCTCTGCAGAGATACGGCGTTAATCTGAGCTCACACATTGTTCTGTATGCGTCAGCCAGGAAGCAGAAGCCGGCCTGTTGTCCCACGATTAAAGCAGTTAAGAAGCTGCAAAACAAACTCTTGGGACGTTGGATAATCCTTTGCAGATGCCTCAAAAGCTCTGCTTTGTTTTTCTTTCTCCTTTGCTGCTATGCAAACTGATAAGATGTAAGCTGTGTTTGCAGCCAAGTGTTATTGTATGCAGTAGAAACAGGATTGTTGTTCAGCAGAAGTTAGAGACAGAACATGGGAGCTCAGGGTGAAATTTCTGCAACAAACTTTACCGTCTATGATGACTCAAAAACCTCTTGATACCAAAAACCCTTTAATCCAAAGCATGAATCTCACATTCAGGCTTACATTTTTATTATATTTATCTATTTATCAAAACAAATGAAGAGAAAATACAACAGATTTTTAGTAACAAACTTTCCTCCAAGCTGCCAGAATGAAACAGGAGTCTGTTTGAATAAAACTATGGTTTATGACTCTGAAATTGATCAAGGCGGTTTAGTGTTCCTCTTCCAGAGTGCTCCAGAGGAAATGTTCAGATGTGTCGTTATTGGCTGGAGGGCAAAGTTTGGACCCTTCCTGTTCGTCCACAAACCGCAAACGACCCCGGGGGCCAGCAGTTTGAACACGTCTGATTTAATGAGAAGTTTAAATTTAACTGAAGCTTCAGAAGAGTGAAAGGAAAGGAGTCCAGGTTTCAGAAACCAGCCGTTTCTTTCTGCTGAACTCGGCCAGAACTTCAGGGACCAAACGGTGAGGGCAGTGGTGGGCCGCTAGCTGAAATGCTACTTAGCTAATCCAATGCACTAGTGATGAAGATTAGCTCCTCCAAATTCAATTCAGAAATGCTACACCAACACGTTATTTAGCAGAAGCTAAACCAACATGGTATCTAGTGAAGGCTAACTCTAACACGCTATATCAACACAGTATTTAGCAGAAGCTAAAGCTAAAGTACCACAACAACATGGTATTTATCTGGAGCTAATGCTAGATGCTCCACTAGCATGGTAATTAATGGAGGCTAACGCTAAAAAGCTACACCAATTCGGAGCATTAGCTCCAGGTTGTTATTTAGCGGAAAGTAACATTGAAGCGCTGCGGAAACATATTAAACACTGACTTCAATAATTAGCAATAATTTAATTTTGACATAAATAAGTTATTTTTAATGAATAAAGTATTCTATTCTGCTCTCAGGTATTTTTTTTTATTAATATCTTGTTCTCTACTGTACATGTTTTGCTTTGTTCCTATATGCTGCTTGTTTGAAATACTTATTGGAGTAAAACCAGAGAGAACTTGAGGAAAGGAAATTGAACTGCTGCATCTTTAACTATTTCAAAATAAAAGCAGAAATATAAACGTCAAATTTTTTGAAAAATTCCTAAAAGTCTAAAACCAAAATTTCACCGATGTCAAACATTATTCAACTAAAGGTTTACAAAACAGAAAAGCAAATTATTGCTTTAATTTAAGGGAAGCTAAGCCTGCTAAATGTTTTCAAAGTTTGCAAAAATGTAGCTCCACTGCTAGCGGATTAGCGGTAGTTTGTCCACTGTTCCTGGGGTGGATTATTGTGCAGTTTGATGACTGACCTTTGACCTGTTCCTGTGTGCGTTTGTCTTCCAGCCCATGTGGAGAACGAGGAGCAGTACACTCAGGCGCTGGAGAAGTTCGGGGAAAACTGTGTGTGCCACGACGATCCCGACCTGGGCTCGGCCTTCCTCAAGTTCTCCGTCTTCACCAAGGAGCTGACGGCACTCTTCAAAAACCTGGTGAGTGTGTGTGTGTGTGTGTGTGTGTGTGTGTGCGTGCGGGGTGTGTGTGTGTGTGTGTGAAACCCTGTGTGTGCTGACTAAAACATCTCAGGTCCAGCTGGATCCCAACACGTAAACCGTTCTCTCACAGAAATCCAGCAAAGGTTTTGATCAGATTCTCATCTCTTCCTGAATTAAAACGAAGGTTTTATTGTTTTCACTGGTTTGATTCCAGCAGTTGCTGAGTTTTGATCTGTAAAATTTCCTCCCGTCTTCCTCCAGTTCCAGAACATGAACAACATCATCACCTTCCCCCTGGACAGCCTGCTGAAAGGAGACCTGAAGGGCGTCAAAGGGGTAAAGCTGCTGGTTACTGAAGGTCTTTATGAAACGCAGGACTTTATTCTAGAACCACCCGGGTTCTGAAGGAACCAGAACGGGTTTGGAAATGAACCAAGAAGTGATGCCACACTTCAGCTCTTCCTGTTGCTCCTTCAGGCTTTTGTTGTTGTTTTTCTGTTGTTTCTTTTTCAAATAAATTATGAAATGAGGTTTTATCCACCGCGTTCATGAAGTCTGAAAGTCTGAACATTAAACGTTTGGAGGTCAAGACGAGACAGGAAACTGGAAAACAATACGTAGGTTTCCTTTAGTTCAAAACAGCCATCCAACCGTCAGTCCGTATTTAAAGTTTGGTTTCCATGGAAATATTTGTTGTTTTTTGCTCAGGAATCCTAATCGCTCCCATCAGGAGCAAAAAGCCCCGAATATGGATAACGATGAATATAGGCAAGATGCATTAGAAACTTTTCAGAAAATGTGGAATTATATTAAGTCATACATGAAAGTATTTATTTACAAAGAAAATAAACGTACTTGGTAAGTTGTGGATAACTCAACAGCTAAAACAATAGAAGTAAAAAGGAACCAAACGGTTTGAGCAGCAGAAGGATGTGAGGCTTATAACTGGATAAAATAACGTTAAAATAATCCAGACCTGTACAGAATCTGCTGCGTGTCGGACCCGTCTGACAGTTTGGGATCTTTGGTGCCTGAGACGGAGATTAAGGTCCAGTAAGGAGCGATAATCTGAGCCAGACAGCCGAGTGTCCGGCAACCAGGCTAACCCTCGTCTGCAGCTCTGTAATCCAATCGCAGCTCGTTACCGTCCCTGACGGTCTGTGACCTTTCACCCCAGAGACACATGATTGGCTTTGGTTTCCACGAAGTTTGATGTGATTAAGGAAAGCAGTCTAACGAGCCGGTTGCCATGGATACACGTGTTGCCCTCATGACCTTGGCTGCTTTTCTTTTGTCCCGTGACTTTTTCCCGTCTGTCATTTCCTGTCTTTGTCTTCTCGTCTGTGTTTTAACTCCGCAGCTCTTTCCTTTCCCTGGAGTACGACTCAGTTTCTCTAATTCTTCCCACTTATCTCTCATTACGCCTCAGATGATTCTCATTACCCGACCGGCAGCCAATGAGCTGCTGGCTGCTTTTTCTTTGGACGCGCATCTCGAGAAATGAGCCAGGGGGAAAGGAAACCTCTGCCAGCCATTAGTCACCTGAAACTGCTTCAGTTATCCCGCCTCCTTTGGTCTGAGAAAGTGTCCAGAGCTGCAGGACAGCATGATTAAGTGACGGTTAAAGTGGATGTTGTAAAACAGAGACAAATTAACTCAAGAACGAGATAAAGCAGCACATTATGCAGCCATTACTCTTTCTGCTTCAGATTAAATGGATCTGTAATAAATATTAAAACCTTGCTGCCGAAGTTTGGACTCTGGATATAAAGAAATGTCCATTTTATGGTGAAACCTTCAGATTTGCATTAGTTAATGTGGCTCAGATAAGAAAAAAATTAATTTAAGTCATTCTGCATTTACTGGACCTTGGAAATGGGAAGTTGCAGCCATTTACCATCAGCTATTAGGGACTAGTGACTCCGAGATGCACAGAAGAACCTGCTAACAACAGATTACTCATGAAGTCACTAAAAAACAAAACCTTTCTTCATCTTCTGCTTTCTGCTGGAAATCTGAAGGTTTTGGTGAAAAAAATGCTGAAAAGTAAGCAGAGCACGATGGTGGAAAGCTACAAGCTTCAACTGTAGCACGGCGGTGGCAGAGTCATGGTGTGGAGGAATTCAGCTGAAGGAGGGACAGGTGCACTGAAATCAAAACCAAGACTCATGCTAATATTAGGTGATGTTAGCTAGCACCATGAAACCACCAATTTACACTAAACACGGGCTGCTAGCTTAATATTTGTAGCTAATATTGACTAAATCTTTGTGTAAAAGCTGGCTAAAGAATTTTGCTAAAGAGGCAGATTGCTAACATTAGCTAGCTAGCTTTGCTAACATTAGCTAGCTATCTTTGCTAACGTTTCTTTGTGCTTCGTTTCTAAGTGATGATCAAAGTTTGACGCAGTCCACCGTTTTTCTCATGCATGTCGTTTTTATAAATAAACTCTTTCTGAATTTATTTTGGTTAAATTGTTTTAAATTTAGCAGACATGTTCTCCCACTCCTGGACAATCACTGCTCACTTTCTTGGAGCGCGAGCGACGAAGGGACAGGGATGGGTAGTTAGCATGTAGTTAGCAGTGAGTTGCATTATTTCTCTGTTTGGAATCAGTGAGTTTTACTCCCATTGAAAGCAAGAATGTTAAATAAATTTGACTTTATCCTGGCTACTTACAGAAGCTAATGCGAGGACAGGAAACAGAACTGCTGTGTTAACGGTCTTCCCCATTTCAAAATAAGAGCATGAATATAAACATCCAACTACTTGAAGAATTGAAAGGTTACAAAATAGTCAAGTAAATTAGCACCTTAGAATTTATCATGGCAAACTAATTAGGGGAAGCTAAATCTGCTAAACATTTTCAATATTAGCAAAACGCTAAATGGAAAGTTAGTTTAGCTATTTGCAGATTAGCTTAAGTGAGCCCACCACTATCCACAACCTGTAAAAATGAACATGGAGATGCTTCTCCAGACCCCAAATCACCCGTTTCTCAAACCCTTACATTCAAATCCTGTAGAAAACCTGCAGACTGAGGACTGATGTTGATTTAATAGGTCTGAGGCGGCGAAGTCGACCCGTCCCACAGCGCTAACACACACACAGCTGTGTAAAAACATCTGGGAGGTTTAGTGTGGATTGTTGTTCCTTCTCCATCCTGCAGTGACTTTCAGGAGGAAAGTCCAGGATGTCCTCTGCCCTCTTGGGAAGTTCTTTGCCCGGCACTCTCTGCCCTTCCCAGAAATATCTGTGTGGTATTTTTAGCCATTGTTGCCATTTTTCCCCTCTCCTTGGCTCTGACACTTCCTTCCGCTAAACCTTTCTCCTCTCTCTCAATCCCTCGCCGCCTGCCTTTCTTTCACCGTTTCCTTCTCAGCCCCGCTCTTTCACTGGGGGATCAGCTTTTGTTGTGTCTCTTTGTACTCCTCTTGGTGAGTGGATGGGTGGGAGTGACACAGGAAGAGCCTGGATGCTAACAGGTTGAGGTCACCGGTCGATCCAAAGTTACAAACTCTCTCCTTAGAAAGCAGATCAAACATGATAGATGAAAGTGGAGGCAGATATTTTGCTGAATGAGGATTACTCTCCGTTAAACCTTCATCAGCACCAAGCATGACTCAGCAAATACAGTTACAGTTTTTTGTTTGCAGGATATTTTATTGGGATTTTATTGTGAAGTGGTTAAGCCATTGTTACTGCAGAGTACCTCCAGCTGGATGCAGAGCATCAGTTTTGAAATCTTGCTTCAGATTATATATATTCCTTTATTTTATATATTCCTTTATTTAACCAGGTAAACCCCGTTGAGATCTAGATCTCATTTTCAAGAGGGACCTGAGCAAAAAATTTGCAATACATAGCAACCTGGTTACAAGATAAAAACAATCAATACATATGCACAAGTATAAAACAATAAAAACAATTTAAAAACAATGACACTGTTTTATAGAATCTTGTTGCCTATCTTTAAGAACGGCTCGAAGTAAGTCCAGTGAAATCATTTCCGACATCTTAAGTTTCTCAGTTGGATTTAGGTCTGGACTTTGACTAAGCCGTTCTGACACATGACTGGGTGTTAAGTAATTAACTACATCATTATAACTCGTTAAAAATGTAACCCAGTTAAAGGAATGTAAGCAGATATGTATCTAACAGGGCGTTTGTTGTTCTTGTTTATTGTATTGGTTATATGGCAGGTATATCTGTAAAAAATACAATAAAAATATTGTTGGAAAAAAAAGTAACCCAGTTGTTTGATCCTAATTAAAGTGTCCAAATTGTTTTAGCTATTCAAGCCTAAAATAGCATCTCAATGCTAAACACGTAGCCAACGCTAATGTTAGCATCCACAGTTCACCATCAATGATCAGGACTTCCTGAAACTGGAAAGATAAACTTTTCTCCAATCTGATGATTAAAAAACTTAAATAAGATTAAAACCGAGCTCATATGTTTCTTACTTCAATAATTTAGGAGCCAAAATTTGTTTTTAGTTGAAAATGTTGATTATTTTGTGGATTAAAATGCGATGCAGTTAATCTGACTAAAATGTCTAATTGAATCCCAGCACTAATTTGAATATAAAACAATTAAACACCATCTACTCTTTATCTCCTACGTCAGCATTTTGTGCTATTTGGTGTTATTTACATTTGTTGAATTGTCTTTTATTTCCTGTTTCATTTTTCAGGACCTGAAAAAGCCTTTTGACAAAGCCTGGAAGGACTACGAAACCAAAGTGTAAGAAAACCCATTTTTATGCGTCTAAGGAACGGACGTCTTAATTTTCTTTTTAATAAACTAACTATAGCTGTAATAATTTAAGTACCTGTGTTTTGCCGTTCTGCATGTCTGTCTGCTGTCTCAACACGTCCTTGTTGTCGCCTGGAGAAACCAGGAGTATTTATGGCACCTTTATGTCTTTTACAAGCAGCAAAGGACATTCTTTACTGAGAGGGTAACCCGTCTTCCTGTGATGCAGCTCGGCTTTGTGCTGACACAGAGGACATGGTGGTGTGAATGTTCCCGGCTGTCTCAGCTTATTATTTCACTCTACTCATGGGAAAACCGTCAGTAGAGGCCCGTTTCCTGCTTGTTTTCCTCCTTCGTCCGGGATCCTCGCCTCATCTTTGTGTCTGCTTTAATAAGAACAGTTTTCTTATTCTGAGCCTTTTGCATCAGTTTGTTGTTTCAGTTGTTCCCGGTCACCAGCAGACATTAAACACACCAACCAGAAACTTGCTTTAAAATCCTGCTTCAGGACTTTTAAGGCTGTGAGGAAGTATTCACCCTCCTTATAGATTTCAGATTATCCAAGAAATGTTTCTGAAATGTGAAAAAAAACTATGATTTCCTTCATAAAAGGAAATTCAAATGTGAATTGCTTTCAGAACAGTTTTTAAAATTTCTTGGATTTTCTGCAGTTGATGATCAGGAAACTGAGTTTGTTGTTTTAAATAAACAGCAAGTTAAAAATGTTGAGCTGCTGCATGGGATCGTCTCTGTTTCTGTTTGTTAAAAATCAGCCCTAAATGCTGTCTGACGAGCAACTCGGTGCTTAATTTAACTCATAAGTGAAATAATTTCTCTGAATTTGACGAGGAAACGCTCTGAATTAGACCTTTCAAAATGAGGTTTGTCCATTTATTTTGTATTATTTGGAGTTAATTGGTTGGTTAACGACCCAGGGTTGTTCCTGAAACTGAAACCGGTTTTATTGATGCTTCTTCTAATACAGAGGTGTCCAAAGTGCGGCGCGGGGGCCATTTGTGGCCCTTGAAATGATTTTTGTGGCCCCCAACTGCAGTTCAAGAATGATACATGTTAGTTTATAAATTTTTAATCAGAGTAAAATTTTCACTGCCATAATTTTCTTACAATGGAAAATGTTAATTACCACATAAATAACTTTTATAATTAGTGAAACCATATTTATCCAGATATTTCCAGTGAAAATCCGACTTTGCTGCACCAAATTAGCTTTAATTTAATTCATCAAGCACAGCGACATATATCAGGTTTCTGAAAGAGTTTGACCCAAATTTTATAACAGAATAAATTAATAAAAATGAGCCTAAGATCATTTGAAAACTAGATGCCTTTTATTCTAATACAGTAAATGTGACTGTAAATCAAACTTCTTAATTAACTTTATTTTTAAATAGTTTTTTAGTTTTTCTTTTCTTGGCCTGTGAGTGTTTTTGACTCTGTAAACTGAGGGAGAGGTTAAGATTCGCCTCCAGCTGACGGCTTGCAGGGCTGATTTTTTTTTTTTTATTAAAATTTTTTCTGCCATATTTTTCCGTCTCTGTGTCTGTGGTGTTTTGACCTGCGGCGGCGTTTCTTCCTGCCAGGACCAAAATCGAGAAGGAGAAGAAGGAGCACGCTCGGCAGCACGGGATGATCCGGACGGAGATCAGCGGCGCGGAAATAGCCGAGGAGATGGAGAAGGAGAGACGCTTCTTCCAGCTGCAAATGTGCGAGGTCAGAATCCGCTTTAGTCTCCAAGATCACATAATGAACATTTATATTTAAATATTGCACATCATGTCACTGTACAGATGATTATCGTTTCCATCTAACATTACCTCAGCATCTTCTTCTGAAAGTATTTTAATATTCTCATCTGAACATGCAGCCAGAGATTAATTTTAATGGGAAAAACTAACCGACATTTAGGAATGTTTCTGAAACATTGCGCATGAAGGCCAAACTATACTAACCAACTACGGTAGTGTCGTTCAAAGGCAACATATTTAAAAGCTGCACTATGCAACTTTTTAATTTATTTAATTTTCCTTTTGGAACAGTAGAATAGTTTTGAATTTTTTTTACAGAGTTGTTGAAACTGCCATTATGTGGCAACAGTTTGGTAAGAGACATAATCTGTGGAAAAAAATCTAGAAACAACCAATCAGAGTCAGGAGGCAGGTCTTAGCGCTGTCAATCACAATCTTGTGTGGCGCTGCCAGTTTTTTCCCGTCAGCAAAGCACGTTCTGAATGCTAAGGCTAGTTAGCAAAGCCACCGATGACGACAGATAAGCAGTTTTCCTTTAACTGTAAGTTGCTTTTCCGCCATTAGCACATTTAGCAACAAGTACATGAGGATGATTGACAGCACTGAAACCTGCCTCCTGGGTCTTACTGGCTGTTTTTGGTGCATGTCTTTGGACAGCAGCAGCAGCTCAGAGGAGGTGAAGGTGGCCAGTCTTTTCACAGATTATCTGTCTCATAATGTCTTGACATGGGGAGATTTTTAACAAACATGTAAAAAACATATTTTTGATAAAAGTTAAATTTTTTAACATTAATGTCGTTTTCACAGACTTGAACTGAAAATGCTTTCAGTTTAGCCTTCCTTTGGTTCCTCTCTTGCTCCTTTTCCCGTCTTCTCTGGTTTTACTTCACTGCTGAAAGCAGCGCAGCTTCACAGCCACACAGGCAGCCATTTTTGGTTTTTCAAAATAAAGTAAATTGTAATTATACTTGAATCAAATTCAAAATCTGATTATGTTGACATAAGTGCACAAATGTAGGCTATGTAAATGTATGTGTATATATCAAAAGGTTTCCATTGTTTTAACATTTATTTTTAAGAGCCACACAGGTCCATGTAGAGGAAACTGTAGCGCTGCTTCACTTTGAGGGTTTTTCTTTGAAGCGTCTCTGGAAGATGAAAGTGATGAGTCTGAACCCCGCCTGACCGCTCCACCCTGATCTGCATCTGATCTGTTTACAGTACCTCCTCAAAGTCAACGAGATCAAGATCAAGAAGGGGGTGGACCTGCTGCAGAACCTCATCAAGTACTTCCACGCACAGTGCAAGTAAGGTTCTGCAAGCGGGCCGGCCTGTGCAGCTCCGCCCCGTCGTTAACCCTGCTGTGCAGTTTCTTTCAGGACGGCCTGAAGGCCGTGGAGAACCTGAAGCCGTCGATAGAGAAACTGGCTACAGATCTGCACACGGTAAGAACGCTTTTATCTGCACCACTTCTTTTGATTACCTGTTCATTATGTTGGACAATCAAAATAAAGGGTGATTGACAGCGTTAAGACACGCCTTCTGGCTCTGATTGGTTGTTTCTAATTAGCAGTGGGAGACGGCAGAGCAGCTTGATATTTGTCTATCTTATATCAAACTGTCAGGATATGACGACAGTTTCAACAAATATGTGAAAATTTTTCAAAATATTTATATACTTCAGCTTTAAACGGTCGACAGGTGAAACTCCAAATTACACAAATTTAAAAACAAAACAAATGCAAATGAAAAATGATGTTACCACAGAAAATAGGAGCAAAAGGGGAAAAGCTGCAATTAGTAAAAACAACAGCAAGTATGAAACTCTGCAAACTCGCTGCACAAAACGGACGTCCTCCAGGCCACCAGGGGGAGTCGACTTAAAAACTAAACCAAAATGGAGTAAAAGAAAAAGTTTGTTATACTTCCTCCCCCTAGTGGTCTGGAGGACTTCCGTTTGGTGGAGCGAGTTTGCAGCTTTTCATATTAGCGGTTGTTTTTGCTATTTGCTGTCCTCTTTCTTGCAGAATTTTCTGTTGCATTTGTGTTTTGGAGTTTGCATCGTTTGCAGCTGTTTACTGTGAGTTTCCTCCTGTTTCCCGTATTTAATCCCGTCCAAAATCTAGAGGAAAACAGACGAGAATCAGACAAACTGGACACAAACATTTCTATCTTTAACAAACTTTAATGGCTCCACTTTTGCTTTGATAACTTGACTCAGGAATGCAGTAGAAGTATAGAGGTGCAGTATACTACCACCTGCTGGTGGGAGTTAGCGTCACTTGAAGCCAGTGTTTTTGTCTGTTTTTGAGGAAAAGTTGCAATAAACTCACATAAACTCGACAACATAGAGTTACTGATTGGATTGTTTATGACTCCTGCTTTTTCTGTTCTGTGTTTGACGTCAGTTTTTCTTTCTGTGGGTCAGATCAAGCAGGCGCAGGATGAGGAGAGGAAGCAGCTGACTCAGCTGAGAGACGTCCTGAAAACGGCTCTGCAGGTGGAGCAGAAGGAGGTGAGACGCATAACAAGTAGTCAGGTTACAACCACAAACCTTAACGCGTTTTACTCTGATTTCATGTCCAGCTGAACGTAGTGCAGTCCATCCAGTCTGACTGAGTTTGAGCTGATTTACAACGAAAAACCAGGAAAACTTTCAGCCTGTATTTCTTCACACCTGGTGGGGAAAAAAGGGCCTGCAGTTGTAATCTTGGTTTATAAAAAAAATAATTTATGCTCTACTGTATGTTGGTTTTTTACATTTACTCCCAAGAAACACATTGATGTTTGTGGTAATCATTAAAAAGTGGAAATCTTTAACATCTTTGGTAAATTTTTTGTTTTAGATTCTGTCTGTGGCGACATTCATTGTTGTTTAATAACCTTTCCATGCATATATGCAGAAATCTGACATATTTATGAAGTGAAACAATGTAAAGTTTGTCCTTTTGTCTAAAAATGTCTCCTCTCTCCTGCTGCTGCCGTCACGGTTCATAAAACAAGGCGAGGAGAGTAAGTGGATTTGTTCCCATCTCTGTTTGTTACTTTAAGGCTCCAGTGGTGGAAAAAAAAAACTGCCTTTACATTTTATTCTGTTGGTTTTGTGCTTTTTTTTTACACTTTAAAAACTTTATTTAGTTTCTGTCGGTTATTTTCTTTCATGACAAAGTTAGACTGTTGTTTTTCTTACAGGAATTTCATGTGTCTGCAGATGGAGTGAGACTTCAGTTCTTTCTCCGTCATAAAGGAAATGACCTCATTCTTACAGAAATATTCTCTTTCTATCCCATTTAGTGGTTGTTGTTTTTGTTGTGCTATAATTAAATAGGAATAATCTCATTTGTGTCCATCCGTTGATGCAGATTATCTCCTCTCTTTTTATTTCTTTTGTCTGGAAACTTGAACTTTAAACATGAATAGATTTTAGATTAGATCAGATTTAGACCGATGCCTTTTTGAATCGTCTTGAAAACAACTGGCCTCCAGCTGTTGAATCTGCCATATTTGCGCCATCTGTTGCAGCCGCTGGCATGGAGAATACTCCCCTCTCACAGGAACAAATGGCCTTAATTAGGTACTGATTAATTTGTCTAAAAGCTGGAGGAAAAGAAATCCAGAAAAGGCCTTTGTGTCTGTTAACTTCACACCCAGATGCGTCCGTGGAGCACAGAGAGAAGGTTGTGGGTTTGAATCCCCACCAAGAACCTTCCGGCCTCGAGTCTTAATTCAAATTTAAAAAATGACCCAAAAAGGAAATTAAATGTTGCTGTAACTCATGTCATCCAAAATATCTGATAAATTAGTTGTTTTTTTAAGTGAAAGTATTTGTTACTTCTAGCACACTTTTCAGTTTACTGTTGTATCACAAATTCAGCTGTTTAAGTTGAGGACAAAAATGTTTTTCCAAAAAATGGTTAGAAAAAATTGAGAAGCATCAGAAGCAAAACTTTTTTTCTTAATCCGACAGAAAATATATGATTTACATTAACTTTGAGGGGTTTTTTTAACCCAAAGCTCAGGGGCGTGCGTTAGTGGAAGTTCATCTAGAAAAATCGGCTGATTTAATTTGATTTAATTTATGCGTTTTTAGATTTCTCCTCCCCCCTGACGTGTCGTTTGTGCCGGCTGTGTTTTCCCAGGATTCCCAGGTGCGGCAGAGCGCGACGTACAGCCTGCACCAGCCGCAGGGCAACAAGGAGCACGGCACCGAGCGCAGCGGCTTCCTGTTCAAGAAGAGCGATGGGTGAGAGCCGATCTGCACGTCGCTCCGCGTTTCTTCTGTTCATCTTAATAATTAATTCATCCATATGGGACCAAATATAAATTATTTTTAACCAAGAAAAGGTTTTTTCTAAAGAATATGGCTGCTCAGATAGTGAGATTTAAGCATAGTCATGGAAAGTTAAGTGGAAGGAAGAAGTTGTAGTGATATAGGTTTAATTTAACTTTAATGACCCTTTTAGCGCTGGGTTTGGTTTATTATACGTTTATTTACAGTATTTATTATTATGAAGAGGAAAATGATAAGCAGAACCACCAGCAGAACCACAGGCTGATCATGTTCCCGACACGCTGCACTGACAGCAAATCAGGCAAAAGGAAAAGTATAGTTTTCTTGCTTTTTTTGTTGAGGTTTTGAAACATTTTTTCTGTTATTAGGATTTTTAAATTGAAATACTGAAGTGTCTAATTTATTAAGATGTAACTGCATATTTAAATTAACCTTTTTTTTGGTTAATAATGAATCTGTTTGGCTTTGTTGGCTTATGACTGAATCCTCTGTGTTCAGGTTGAGAAAAGTCTGGCAGAAGAGAAAATGCACGGCTAAAAACGGATACCTCACCATCTCACACGGCACAGTAAGTTCAGTTCTGACCTCTGACCCCGTCACCTGCAGGCCTGTAACGTATCCCAGCAACTCAGGGAGATCTCAGGCTTGTTCCCATGTTTGGACGCATCACAGGCGTCCGACTCGCAGCAGCTTATCAGATGTTTCCTTTGGCTGCGGCCGCATTCCATTAAACATTCCCGCTCACTCGCCTCGTCTCTGCTAGGCTAACAGACCGCCGGCTAAACTCAACCTGCTGACCTGCCAGGTGAAGCACAACCCTGAGGAGAAGAGGAGCTTCGACCTCATTTCACGTAGGTTTCATATCTTTGGCTTTGCTTTGTCAGCTGTGGCTTTTTGTTTTGTTTTTGGCTTGAGTTCAGCTCTTATCAGCGTTTTTCCCACAGACTTTGGTCACTACTGTCACTGTGAAGAGTTGAGTTTTAGTTCAGCAGTAGCAGAAGTTCACACTTAGGATTTCTGATCCATGTGACGGAAAGCTAAGACAGATGATAATGAGCTGAATTACAGCTCAATAATTTTACATTTTCATTCGTTGGGTTGGAAAACATGGAGTTCCTGGTTTATTCACCCACAAGGTTCATTTATTTTACTGGATTTTATGTGATAAATCAAAACCAATGGTGCAAAATGTGAAGTGGAAAAAAATGACACATTTTTAATAAAACTCCATAAATGTGATATTTATTTGTAGTGATTATATGCAGATGTAAATCTCTTTATTTCTTATTAATTTTGATGACCAATGGTAAAGTGCTAACCATAAATATTAGTTTTGGTAACACTAATGCGCTATACCAACATGGTATTTAGCAGAAGCTAATGCTAACTTGCTAATTTATTTAATTACCGTAATTTAAATAAGCTAGATGTCTTCAAAGTTAGCTGAAGCACTAACTGTAAAAATTAAGCGGTGCTATTAGTGCCTTAGTGGAAATCTGCCCACCACTGTTTAGTTGTAATGTGACAAAATGTGAAACAAATGCAGGAATGTGGCTTCTTCTGCATATCAATATAAGGTTTTGTTTAATAAGAAATGGATGCAGCTAGCTTGACAATTAAACCAGAAATATTTGACTAAATTAAATATGTTTCTTTTTGTTTTCGCTCCAGATGACCGAACGTATCATTTTCAAGCTGAGGACGAACAGGACTGTCAGATGTACGTAGCTGTTCCCTCATTTAATCCTTTTTACCATCTTTCCCAACGCTTTCTATCTCAAACCCAGCCACCGTTTTCCTCCTTCTTCTTTTTCCCACTGAACTCTAAATCTGCTTTATTGTTTTATCTCCTCGCTCCAGCTGGATCTCAGTTCTGCAGAACAGTAAGGAGGAGGCGTTAAATCAGGCGTTTAAAGGCGACCACCATGTCGGCGAGAACAACATCGTTCAGGAGCTGACGAAGGCGATCCTGGGGGAAGTGAAGAGGATGACGGGGAACGACGTGTGCTGCGACTGCGGAGCGCCCAGTGAGTCGCAAAGATGAACACAGAAACCGTCCCATGACTCTGGCTCTGCCGCTCGGCAGCATAGTTATGTAAAAAATTAACAGCTTTGGACAAATCCAGATTTATTGTTAATTTATAACAATACTCGGTTAAACATCTATAAAAACAAACAACTATTAATTCATGTCAAATTTAACAAATGCCATTTCTGTTTGGCCTGGCCTCCTGGCAGGAGAAACCAGTGTCAAAATAAACGAGTTAAATTCCTGTGTCTAGAAAACTAAAGTCTCATCAGCAAATAATGAATGTGTAGTGGTCTGTCTAAGGTTGTTTACACTGCATATGCAGAGAAAAGCATAATGGGCCTAGCAGCCTAGAGCACTAAATGTTTTCAAGTGCTAAATGAAAAAATTAGCTCCACTACAGATTAGCGGAAGTGTGGCCACCATTTTGTAGTTGATACGTGAATAAGTGTAAACAAATGAAGGTATGCGACTACTTTTGCATTTTAGTGTAAATGTAATGTAAGGGTTGTAAAAACTGAAAGATGCTGCTTGACATCAGGAGCTTTTATCATGATCCCAAACTTCCAGCGTTTTCTGAAAAAACCTCAAAGTTTTCTCAGAAGTTGCAGAAATCATGTCTATTTTTAGATAATCTGTTGTTTTTGCTCCTCAGATCCGACGTGGCTGTCCACCAACCTGGGCGTCCTCACCTGTATCGAATGTTCAGGGATCCACAGGGAACTCGGAGTCCACTACTCTCGGATCCAGTCCCTCACTCTGGATGTCCTCAGCACCTCTGAGCTCTTGGTACAGATATTCTCCTCTGTTCTGTATCATTGATTTTTTTCTGTCTGTGTGGAAACAATGAGGTCAATAAGAGGCTGCAGCATCCTCAGCCTCACTCTTCCTCTCAAAATGAGGATAGCTGAGATTGTGTTAGGCTGTTTTTTTCACGGTTTGGTGCAGAGATTTACAGCCTGTGGGACATCTGGGATTAAACGCTTCCAGTCAGGATTGCGTTAAGACGCCACAGTCAGGCGCGGCTGGCTCCTCTGTCAACGCTCCGGACAGGGGCGTGTCAGCCGCACTGCTGCACTCGGTTCAGAAACATGACTCGGTTGAATTTATCTGTGTGTGTTTTTGCTCCACAGCTGGCCAAGAACGTGGGGAATGCAGGCTTTAATGAAATCATGGAAGCTTGTTTAAATGCTGAAAATGTGGTGAAACCGAACCCAGCGAGTGACATGTAAGTTACTAAACTAGCTCAGTGGAAGATAGAGAGTAAATGACAGATTTCACTTCATATTTAGAGTTGGGTATTAACTAGTTATATTTACTCAAATACATTTAGTAGAGTGACGTTTTTGGAAAAAAATAAAAACTTTTAGGAGTATTTTTACTTGAGTAAAAGTAACAATATTATGAAGTATTTCTACTCTTGAGTGAAACTTCTGGATTTTCTACCCACTGAGTGAAAAACAAACATGTTTTAACCAAAATCTCATCAGACACGGAGCAAAGCTTGTAAAAAGTAAAAACAAACAAAAAACTGGCACCTGTTGGATTTTTCACCTTTTTGTTACATTTCACTGTAGAGAACCAGATCCAATCTGTCCCCAGAGCAAATATCAGTTTTTCTCTTCACCAGTTTGGCCTTTGTGGAAGAAGGAAAACATACTGTGAAATATTAAAAAATAATAAAAATAAAAGCTGGTCAAAGATGAGAACCCTTTGGTCCCAACCTCTGGTTCCAGAAGTAAGAGTAAGATTCCTCATCCCAGTTTAGTTGCTTTACTCTCCTTGCAGAGGGAGAAATCACACATCAGAGTTTATGTAAAATGTTTAACTTTACAAGTGGAGGGAGAAACCATACATCTGAATGTATCTCAATACTATTTTTTTCTTCAGAGGTAGAAATCACACAATGCAAAACACAAAAATGTATGGAAAGTCCAAAATGTTCTCATTTATTAGTAGGAATGACGACGCATATATATATATATATATATATATATATATATATATATATATACTGGCACAAACCATTGTCTTTTTCGGATTGGTTTATGATCTAGTAACAAATAAACAAAACAAAGCAGGTGTGAACAAATGTAAACCACAACTTAATGAAACCAGGTTTTTAAGATACTGATCTATTATTATACCCAACTTTATATTCGTCTCTCACAGTTTGTGACAAAATATGAATTGTTAGAGGCAGTGAACCTCGTTTTCATCGAGTAATTATGTCACTGCTTCCCTTCACCAGGCAGACGAGGAAAGACTTCATCACGTCCAAATACATCGAGAAGCGTTTTGCCAGGAAGAAGGGCGCCGACGCGGCGGCTCGGCTGCACACGTTGTGCGAGGCGGTGAAGGCGCGGGACATCTTCTCCCTCATCCAGGTTTACGCCGAGGGGCTGGACCTCATGGAGCCGATTCCGCTCGCCAACGGACATGTAACAGAACCAAGCTTTTCAGCTTTTCCTCCGCTTGTCCTCCATATTTCTAAAATGGCGGTTTCTCTTCAGGAACAGGGAGAGACGGCTCTTCATTTGGCCGTCAGGCTGGTAGACAGAACGTCTCTTCACATCGTCGACTTTCTCACTCAGAACAGGTAAACGGAGCGAAGACGACTCAGGAAAACAGAGAATAAAACGCTACGGCTCGTTAAAGCTGCAGGACGTAACTTTTATAAAAAATGTTTTTTTATATATTTGACAGTTTGTGAGGCAGCTAATCTGTGAAACGATCGATCTCCTTCTCCTCCCCGAGCTGCTATCACCGTCTGACAAAATGCACCAAAAACAACCAATCAGAATCAGGAGGCGGGACTTGGCGCTGTCAGTCATTCTCACGTATTCGCTGCTAAATGTGCTAATGGTGGAGAAACGACTTGTTGTTGCACAAAAACCGTTTATCCAGCGCCATCGGTGGCTACGCTAACAAGCTTTAGAATTCTTGACAGGCTTTGCTAGCTGCAGATTGTGATTGACAGCGCTAAGACCCGCCTCCTGTCTCTGATTGGTTGTTTCTAGTTAGCACTGAGAGAAGGCAGAGGAGAGAAATATTTTTACAGATGATCTGTCTCAGTTTAGTTTACTTCAGACACACAAACTTCTCCAGTTTATGGGTCTAAAGTATGGGAGTCCAGCGTGTGATTCAGGGATCATTTGCAGCCTTGGAAATGATTTTGATTGGACACCCCTTTAAAATTTTGCTAACAAAATGGAAAACAACTGATAGCCCTGCACATTTTCACTGTTTTTAAAATAAGGCTACAGTCCAAAGTCTTTTTTATGTTTTAGATGTGTAAGTATTTATAGATTTCATAAAAAGTTTTGTTTATTGAGCAGGTAAAACAAAATAGAAAAATCACATTAAACTCATGTTTTCATTTTAAATTCAATGAATTTTGTGGCCCAATAGTGTCAATTTGCCAGATTTGGCCCAAAAATGTTGCGACTCCACTGTTTTCATGCAACAAAAATGTCTTTTTGTAGGTTCTTACATCATGCAGAGCGTAAAGTGTTTGTTTTTTTCCTATTTAGTTTGAATCTGGACAAGCAGACGGCCAAAGGCAGCACAGCGCTGCACTATTGCTGCCTAACCGACAACAGCGAATGTCTGAAGCTGCTGCTGAGAGGAAAAGCCTCCATAGATATTGGTAAGTTCAGCAATATGTTGAATTTATTTAGAAAAAGTCATTTCCTCATAACCAGGTTCCCACACAGAGAACAAACCATTCTGGCCTTTTCTCTCACAACACTCATGTTTGTGCTCTGAAATCAACAAAACAGCCAGATAACAGATTCAGAGAAGCTGCTCGGTGTGGGAAACGGCTTAATTACACAGGAGAGAAAATGGGCAGCATGTTTTTCCTCGTCTGCAGCGGGAATTAGAGAGCAATAACACGCTACTCCTGTTTTTATTTCCACTTTAAGCGAACGAAGCCGGCGAGACGCCGCTGGATATCGCCCGGAGGCTCAAACATGCTCAGTGTGAGGAGCAGGTGAGTTTTAAAACCTGCCAGAGTCTCCATCGTGCCTCAGACCTGCAGGAGCTGCCAGTAAGCCATGTGTGTGTTTACAGCTCAACCAAGCTCTGGCAGGAAAATTCAACGCTCACGTCCACGTTGAGTACGAGTGGCGCCTGAAGCACGAGGACCTGGATGAGAGCGATGAGGATCTGGATGAGAAGGTGAGAAAAACGGTGCGTTCCCTCATCCTGTCCACACCTGTTCACACTTAGCCACGCCCCCAGTAATTTGGCTCCACCCACTGATGACATTTTTTAACATTTGTATGGGGAAACCATTACAATCTAATCCTACAATTAAGATTTTTTTAAGTTCTAAAATTTTGAGATTTTGTGTAAATGAGTTTCCTGCTGGAACATCTGAGAATAAATTGCTGGTGTCTCAATAATCCTTCCTTTGAACGTCTTCCAGCCGAGCCCCCATCGGAGAGACGACCGTCCCGTCAGCTGTTACGCCCCCAGCAGTAACGCCCACCTGCAGTCCAGTCTGGGGCCCGCCGGACGGGACGGAGCGGGCCTCAGCAAGGACAAGCACCGCCTCTTTATGCCCAGCCTGGTGAACAACGAGACTTACGGAACCATCCTGAACACCGGCTCCTCTCAGTCGGCCTCCCCCTCTGCTCCGCCCCTGCCCCCAAGGAACCTGGGTGAGACCTTGTGTTGACAGAAACACAGGACCGGGACGGGCCAGAAATATCTAGATGTAATTTGTGAGAATAAATGTAATCAGATAAAGTCCAGATAAGCATGAAGTTCCTCCATTCCCACATCTTTCAGCCCAGTTCTCCTCTGTGGGGGGAATCAGTCAGTCCGCCACCTCCAGCACCTGGAAACCCGGTTCTATAGACCTGGTCGGCCGGCAGCGGTCGTCCTCAGACCCTCCCAACATGCACCCTCCTGTTCCCCCAATGAGGCTCACTTCTACTGGAGGTATGAACCCGAGAGATGAGACCAAATTATCATTATTTATTGTCCAATTTGGAAAAGTCAATTTGTAACACAACAGACTCAACTCACCTCCAACAGTCCACACAATACAAAAACATTACAAGGCAACAAACATCATTTAAAAGAAATTAGATCACATGTACTTGTCCTGTTGTTTTACAGACTATTTTTACCAAACAAAATATGTAGAATCCTTGTCTGTGATACGTTCAAGCCAGGCAATGGCAGATGGTGTTGGCTAATGAACTACTTGCATTTAGAAAATGCTAGTAGTACTTTGGCTAAACTTAGCTAGAAGATCATGTTTGCTTTCGATAGATGATGTGATCATGGGAGCATATTAGCTAATGTCAGCATTTTGTTAATAGCATATTAGCCTGTTAGCCAACATACTATAAAAAGCTATATAATAGATGTTGCATACAAGTGGAAACATGCTAATGTTAGCATTTTCAAAATAAGATATTTGTTTGTTTCAGTTTCTTTATTATCAGTAATGATTTTATGTAAAATCCCTCATTGCACCATCATCTCCTGCAGTATCTAAGCTTCCTCATGAAGTACAGTCTCATCTTTCCCTTTACTGCTGCATTTCAGTCAGACATTCACTGGTTTCCATTGTCTTAAACAAGAGTCCATTGTTGAGAGGTTTATTATTCTAAACTCTTGTTCTGATGTGTGTTGCAGGTCTGGGTCCCGCCCCCGTAGCCAAGATGGAAGCCATGAACATCCAGTCCAAGTCGGGTCAGGGTCTGCTGGGGACCCGGTCAGTACCACCCAAATCTCCTGCTGGGTAAGAACAAAAAAACGGTGGAGTCATGTAAACATCACGGCTCTAACATTAATGTAGTAAATGTGCAGCAGTGCTGCTGGAATCTTCGATGGTTAGCTGAATATTTATTTTACTTTCAGCAACAATAAAAGCTTCAGCCGAGGTTTCCTGAATCAAAGTGAATCTGTAGAACGAGCAGGTGAGTAAATAAACAGGAAGGCATCCAGATAGCAGAATGTAGCATGTCATACTGTCCATCTGCTGACGTTTTTTCCACCTTCCCTTTGAAAGTATGGAAAGTTTTGCTGTTTGTGTGATGTAGTTTCCTGTTTCCTGTTCCAGCTAAGGAAGTGCCAGGATGCCCCCAGAACTCGGTGCCTCCGGCCCACGTATCAAGGAAAGCAAATCCAGTAAGTCTTTCATTTGTCTTCATATTCATCCAGGTTGTATTTTGGTTAATTATTTGTTTTGTTCCACAGCGTGATTATATTTTCATTTCTTTTTTTAATTTGTGTTTTGTAATCTCTCTCCTTGTTGTTCCAGAGTTTATATTGACTTCCTGCCCAGTAAATCTGCTTCCTGTGGTCCACATGTGGCTTTTGACTAAGACTCTCCTCTCTCACTTTGAATAAAGAAGCTGTTTAAGCTTGTAGAACATGCAAACATGGAATATCTGTTTGTTCCTCTTATTTTTAGACATAACAACCAAACTGATAAAATGTCCTTAAATATCCCATCAGCAACAATTAGCATGGATAATTAACACATTTACAGAGTTTGTTGTTCTAGGATTTGCAGCTGTTATTGTGCAGGTTGAACAAAGTCAAAGATTATCTTAAACTGTAAAAACAAATATTAAGAAATGTTTTTTTCTTAGCTGCAAATATAGGAAAGATAATAAGTAAAGATTTTTCTACTGATTACTTAGGAAGGTAGGCAGTTTTTAAAATAGTTTTACAGACTCACCATCTTCATTTCCTTTTTTAAACAAATAAGTCAAATGCTTCTTTTACTATTCATAAAATGAGGTGAATTATTTATTTGCATCTTTTAATGTATTTCTAATATTGTATAAAAAGCCATAAATCATTAAATTAACAGTCTACAGAATGTGACAATATTTTTCTCCAATTGTCAGCAATTGATTACTAAAGTAATTGTTAGTTGCATCCCTAGTTTGAAGGTTTTCCTCTTTTATTTTAATCGGTAACACGTACACCTTTTGATGTATTGCACATGAATAATACGCTGCAGGATTAGTAACCGTTTACCTGATGATGGTTCAATATTTTAACCCCTACCTGAATTAAATCGCCGAGAGAAAAGTCTGGGTAACCCTAGGAAATGGGCCTGAGACTCAAATCAAACCTTTGTCTGTTTTTGTTCTTGTCTCAGAAGCAGAGACCAAAGCGGGTGAAGGCCATCTACAACTGCATAGCTGACAACCCAGACGAGCTGACGTTTTCCGAGGGCGAGGTGATCGTGGTGGATGGAGAGGAGGACCAGGAGTGGTGGGTTAGTATCGTTCGAAACTGTTCCCATGGAATCACAAAGCGTGGCCAGTCCGTGTGACTCTCTCTTTAGAGCCATATTGGCTGAAATCAGAAAGCTGACCTCATCCTAGCCAACACCACCCACACACTTTCCCAACCTTGTCCTCCTCTTTTTCCGCCCTCTGATGCTGATTCCTCTGTTAGTCGGGTCCAGCTGCAGCCTGTTTTCATCTGAGCCATGTATGGAGATGTTATTGTATTTAATCAATCTCCCTTTCTGTAAAACTAACAAACTTTGTGTCAAATGTTTGTGCTGATATTTCAAAGATATTAATAAATGTTTCCAGAGGTCATCATCAATATCTTCGAAGCAAAAGCAGCACAAATGTTTGCTGTATAAACCAGCACAAAAACAGCTGAGTTGATTGACAACAAATTTGTTTGATTTTGTAGATTTGAGTGCTTGACCTCTGGTGACCTTTGGAAACTTTTTTTTGTTAATATCTTTAAATGATACCAGCACAAACAAAACATTTTTGCTGCACTAATGGAGTTGAGTTGATCAACGCTAAGGTTGCCTGAGTGAAGTTTCCTTCACTCACCTTCTTCAAATCTAACAACATTGGTGTCAAACGTTTGTGCAGCTGTTATTTTAATGATATTAATGTTTCCAGAGGCAATGAGAACCAGCTCTTAACCTTCAAATCTAACAACATTAGTGTCAGTCAACTCCACTGTGTTTGTGCAGCAATTTTTTGTGCTGCTTTTGCTCTGAAGGTATTGATGGTGATATTGAGGCAGACTTTGCATCGCTCAGTATTCTGATTTGTTTCCTGACTTGTTTCTTTTATTTGTGAACATTACCGGAGCAGAACATGTCCCAGCTTTTTATTTTCAGGTCTAGACAACATTTTAAATGACTTGCTTTCTTCTTTACCACCCCAGGTAATATGAAAGAGGGAATCTGAGTAGTTGGAAGTTTGATGTGATCTAGACTCTGTTTGACCTGTGTGCCGTTTAGATGTTCACTTCGATTCAGTTCTGCTTCAGAAAATCCTGGTTTTAGTTGATTAGGATGTGGTTGATTAAAGGAAATGATCTGCTGTGCCTTACAAAAGTATTCACACTCATGCAACACATTTAGTCTCGTCAGAAATAGTTTTATGTGGCAGTTGGCAATGAAGACGTCTGATCTAAACCATTAATTGTAACTCTGGATACAGTTTTTTGCAGCATTCAACAGGTTTTCTTCCAGGTTTGTTGTGTATTTAGCTCCATCCATCTTCCCTTCCACTCTCACTAATCTGAAGGAAACCATTTCCCTCTCCATGATGCAGCCACCACCATGTACTATCAGGGATGGTGTGTTTTACTGTGTTATTCGACCTGCTGGAGACATGGCCACCAGGAAATTTCTTTTCCCCAAGTAAAAATGTTACCGTCGTATTACTGCCGTTTGTTAATATGCTTTACATGCAGTTCATCAGTCACTGAAAACCATTGATCTGTTCCTTCAACGTCGCTAATTTGTGTTTCTCATGCACATAAAATCTCAATAAAAATGTGGTTGTAATGTAACGTGATGTGAATACGTTTGGAAAGGTTTGAATTTAAAAGCTGCTTTGGTAGTCAGGAAGAAAACTGTAACTTTAGTTGGAAGTAGAAAATGATCTGATTTCCAAAAGGTTTATAGAAGTAAAACAACAAAAACTAAAGCAAACCAATTTTAAAGCAGGTAGCGTTGATGGCTGCTTTTGTTTTCTGTCCAAAAGGCTCACAGAACTGAATTTTAAAAATAAAAAAACCTTTATAAAAATGTAGCAATACATTTGATGCAAAAACGACAAATTACTTTGTTTTTATTATAATACTTTTGGATATCAGCTCGTCTTTTTTCCTTCCAGAATGTTTAGCCATTTATCACAACTTAGTCAGATGATTTGGTTTTAAATGAATTGGTTTTGGATCATCTGAGTGAAAATGGTTATTCATTAGAACCAACCAGTTGTGTCTGTGTGTGTGTTCAGCAGGGATCTAACATCCAGCCACATTTGTTGGCTGGTCTGGGAAAGATCTGTGAAAAGGCTTAAAATGAATGTATCTTTTATTGCAACACCATAACATCACACTGAGAAACATTAGCTGTAATTAAATGAGCCCACTTAGCCCAAGATGTTTATTACTGCTGTTAATAACCTTCTTTTGCCTGCAGGGCAGCATTGAGGCTGCAGAGGATCTGGGGTCTGAAATGGTTGATTTTGTGTTTGAGATATTTATGACTTGGTTTGGCCACATTTTATATCCTAATAATATAATTTGCATACATTTAATAATCAGTTTATTTATATTTAATGACCCAATGATGTCCCAGTTTTAATTTACAGGCCAAGTCCAGGAGATTTTTATTTTAAAATGTCCTGATAATTCCACAGGTTTGTGGCACAGATCCCGCGCCACACTGAACGGTGGGCATGAGGTCATTTTCCTACAGATTTATCCATTCAGCCCGACTTTTTCACTGCCCAATTCCAAACTTTTCACTCTAATGAATCTGATTTGTGCCACTTCCACATGTGGAACTGAATCACATCGCATTCTTTAAAAGCGTCTGCAGTCTGACGGTCATGACGCATTTTATCCGACGCAGTAAATCTGGATGTAAGCAATGGCTGAAAAGATTATAATTATAAAAGACATCTGTGTCAACCAAGAGCATCACATCCAAACAGACTTCTCTCCAGAAGCTGCAGTCAGTGTTGCACCAAAGGCCGTTTTTATCTTTATCAGTTTCCTTCGTCTGGTTCTGATCTGGAAACCGTGAACAACTTTATAACCCGTCCATGGTCAGCAGCGGCCATCTTTACTGCGTAAACTCAGCGCTGCGTAAACTGTTCACACAGACGTCTAATTGCGATTGCATTTAATTAGTAGAAAGAACGACCATGCAGATAAAAAATAGGATATTTTCAACAAGAAATTGTAATTGAGCATCAAGACCTGCTGTGTGAACCCGGACCGTTAAAGTCCCAGTATAGCAAACTCTACTTACTTTTGTGACTGTTTGATGGAAAAACTTTGACCTTTCATGATTCCCAACAAAATGGCTTCCATTAGCGTCTCATGGTTTCTATGGAGACCACAAGATGTCACTTTGCTGCTGTTGATCTTTGGAGATTAGCTTCCTCTACTGGCTAGTGGCACATGGACTGTGTGCTACTAGAAAGTCATGGATTGTTAGGGGACCAATCACTTTATTGGCAATTATTCCTTAAAATTTAGATTTTTCTAAATTTTCTGTGTGAGATAATGGTGCTGCAATAAATAATTGTGTGTTTTTTAGATGGTCTAATTCAGTAAAAGCTGTTTATTTTTCCTCCATTTGATCTTCAGTTCTTTCCTAACCTTCTTTCTGTCTTTCTTCTGCACAGCTGGGCCACATTGAAGGAGATCCAATGAGAAGAGGCGCCTTCCCCGTCACATTTGTCCTCTTCATCGCCGACTGACGGACCGCTCGGGTCCTGCGGAGGCGTCACGAGATGCTGCGTTAGTCGCCAGCCATCCGTCTGAGGACCCATGAGGTTCAGCTCCTCACTCAGAATCTAAAGAAAACGATGTTTTCACTGAACAATCTCTGGCAATACACAAAGTCTTTCTGCCACAAACCAAGTTTTAACAAAATGAAGGTCACATGAAAGTGTTTATTTCATGTCTAGAGCCGCAGTGCGCAGCGAAATCGATTTTAACACCTGTAACTGTGAACTTAGACAGCATGCTTACATTCCATACCTGTTCATGTAGCTGCAGTGTTTGTAGATCTTTAGTGATGCTCCTGTGTGGAGGATTTTCCTAATGGTGCTAAATTAACCTCAGAGTATTCGCCAAGCTGCAGCCAGCAGAGCTCCTCATCCAACATCCCATCGCAGCTGGAAGAAAAACACTTCCTGACTTTTGTGATGAATTTATGCTAATGCATCTCTCACACACGCACACACACACACACATACACACACACACACACACACACACACCTGTTTTAGTACTAGGTGTGAGATTCATAGTCAAACAGAAATGTATCAAAATGGTCAAACAGCTTTTATTTAAACAGAAAATAATTATTACAGTTATAATAATATCTGTTCAATATAAGTGTGAAACAAAACCTTTCAGTTGTCACATGCCAGCAATAGCTGGTGGTATGGGGGGGGCGGGGGGGGCAGGGCTTGTTTTTGCCCTGCTTGTGTAAAAACTAGCAGGTGAAGCAATAGAAAACTCATTCTGGTTTCACTTGACAAACTTTTTGTATGTTTGCTTATGTTACCCACTGGTGGAATGACACCCTGGGAGGAGAGTTGTATTGCCTATATTGCCAACAGCCACTGTTGGGTTATTCTGTTGACAGGCTATGAGCTCAGATAGTAACTGCCCCAAACCAGGTCTGTACCTTTAACCGCCCCAAACCAGGTCTGTACCTTTAACCGCCCCAAACCAGGTCTGTACCTTTAACCGCCCCAAACCAGGTCTGTACCTTTAACCGCCCCAAACCAGGTCTGTACCTTTAACCGCCCCAAACCAGGTCTGTACCTTTAACCGCCCCAAACCAGGTCTGTACCTTTAACCGCCCCAAACCAGGTCTGTACCTTTAACCGCCCCAAACCAGGTCTGTACCTTTAACCGCCCCAAACCAGGTCTGTACCTTTAACCGCCCCATTCCTTTAGATCAGACATCAACTTCTAGTCAAGCTGGTTGTTGCGTTCTTGATAAATGATGAAGGTCTTTGGTTCTCATCTCATATGAAAAGAAGGAGACGTTTGTGTTGGAGGTGATGAGTCGTCTGTGCAGAATGAGCTGCAAGTTACAAGAAGAGATTTAAAACTGTTGCCTTTAGGACACTAACAGGCTGCTTACTTTAGTCTGCATCAAACCTGAGACTCTCGACAACCAGCCAGGGAGGAACTCGCTGTTTGGGCTCATGAGATGTAGATGCTTTTACAAATACAGTGTAATTAACTTCATCGTAGTTGCAGAGCAACTTATTGTTCATATTGTCGATATTTAAGCATTTAACCTGAAATCGGAGCCTTCCATGGATTTGTGAATGACAAGAAGAGAATCTGTCTCTTCGTTCAATGTAAGAACTCACTGGAGACGAGATCTATCACCTATTTATGTCATGTAAATAGATTTGGGTTTTGTTTGAGTATTTAAGAGGTCAGAGCAGTTAATGTCTTCCAGTGAACTGCAGCCACAAGACAAACTGTCTGATCACCACTAACCTGACTCCTAACGTGCAAGCGAATGGGAAAAGTTCAACTGGAAAAATAAATGATGGAATAATGTCATAAAGCTTTGTGTGATTGTTTGGAGTTTTTAATTAACTCATTTACTGTGTAACTGCAACCATTTTTTCCCACCAAACAGGCAAAAAGAGAAACACGTTTTCAAAGCTTTAAAATAATGCGCCGATGGCTCCCTCTACTGGTGAGAATTTAAAAATGCACACATTACCTTCTCCCAAAATATGAACAGACAAATCCAGGCGGAGAGTTGAAACAATATGAAGCCAATCAAAACCCCAATAAATACATCTGGAATGCCTTCTGTATTTTATATTTACAACCCTTTGGCCCATTAAATCACTTTTTATTTGGGTTATACCAACACATAGTGGTGAGTAATTAAGTGAAAGGGAAATATTAAAGTTTTAAATATCTGAAAAATGTTATTCCTTCACTCTGATAACCCTGAATAAAATCTGATGCAACTAATTGCCTTCAAATGTTAATTAGAAAATTAACCTCTGTGTAAATGCAATAAGTCTGTTTTTAGCTTCAGATGGATGCGGCGCTTGTATGGGGAACTTTTTTTTTTTTTTTAGCTTTTTTGCTAACTTTTAGCACAGTTAGCTTCCCATAAATTACTTTTCTGGTTTACAAACTAGTCAACTTACTTGGCTGTTTTGTAAACGTTTAGTTGAATAAAGTCCATCGTCTCTGAAGTTTTAGTTTTTTGCTGTTAATTCTACACTTGGCCAGATGTTTATAGTTACTCTCACATTTTGTAGTGAGTGAAGACTGTTTTCGTAGGTCTGTTTCCTCCTCGTTCTTTTTTTTTTAAGGAAACTGAGCAAGTGACAAATATACAACAAACAAATGAAATGTACAGAAAAACCCATGAACAAACAAACTTTCAGCCATAAAATGTAGCGCATTAGCAGCACTAATGTTGGATTAGCGCTTCAGCATTAGCTTCCGCTACACATCATGTTTGTGTAGCTCTTTAGTGTTAGCCAAACTGTTTGATTAGTGCTTTCAAGTTAGCATAAGTACCATATTGGCATAGCGTGCTAGTGGAACTACTGCTTTAGCATTAGCGTTGTTTGATCAGTGCTTTAAGGTTAACACAGCTAACACACCCACTCCACAGGAAAACATGGTAGTAGCATCATTCTGTGGGGTTGCTTTTGGTTAATTTGTATAGAGAATTTGAGCAGTAAAAATAAAGAAAACCGGTTTTACAATGTGAATAACTAAAGATTGAGGTCGTGGTTCACCTTCCTGCAGTACATTACTGTGTATGGTTGGCCTAGTCAAAGAAAGAACCTAAATCTGACGCTGGATGCTTTCCATCCAATTTGACTGAACTTTAGTTGATTTTAAAAATTAAAAAATCCCACATAAGCACCACATCAAGTCATTTATTTTTTTCTCACATTTTGAACAAAGTGAAACAGAAAACGTATCGTACAACATGAAGTCCAGAACCGTAAACATGCAAATAAAACCATGTCAGAATATCTTCAGACATAATCACTGCAATAAATGAAATAAAAACAAGGATTTGGTACCAAAAGTTTTTACCAATTAAACTAAAAACCTAATAAAAAAGATTTTAAAAAGTGACTGACTGTACCAATACTGTCATGAGTAAAACACACGATCATCGTTTCCTCAGAGAGGAGCAACCTTTGAACTTGTACCCTGTTGTTTTGGTGCCGATTAATGTTTCCCATCTACTGCAGATGGCCTGGAGCTTTTTGTACCATTTAGCATTTCAATTTAATGCACTTTTTAGAAATGCTCTGCTTTTTGGTGTTTAGTTTGAAAATATAAAAGCAAACAGAAACAGTGAGGTGGTAAATAAAACACTCACAGTACGTAAATCCGCCGACCACGGGTTAGTTAAATATTTAAAACACTGAAAGGCGATCAGACGCAGCAGCCTGGATACCTTCTGCTACAAAGCAGGTGCATCCTGGGTAAGCTAATGCTACGCCGGCAGCTGACGGGTGTAAAAGCGGAGCGGCGTCAGGGTTTGTTTGACGACAGGACGCAGTCGAAAGAGGCCGACAGCACCTTGCAGATGTTCTGAGCTTGCTCCTGTTCAGACACAGACGGATCAGGTGACGATGAAAACGAATCCCCAGCAGGTGCGTTAATATTTAAGCCCACTTACCGAGCTGCTGCACTGGTACACCCAGATGCTGCACTGCTGCTGCTTCGTGTCGGCGGTCGTCAGAGCCAGCAGGTTCTTCCCGGCGCCCAGACCGTCGTCGTAGCACAGCATGCGAACGATCAGGTAGAGAGGATGTCGATGCAACACATCCTGCCCAGAGGACACGACAAACACACCGAATACATGAAGGGCTGATTCACTTATTGATTAGTCAACTTAGTTAGATCAACTAATCGTCAGCTAACAATTGATTAGTCATTAATTGGTTAATTGTCAGCTAAATTAGTTATTGATTAGTTGTGATTAATTGTTCAATTAATTGTCAGCTCATTTAATGATCACTTAATCAATTGATTTATCATCAAGTCTTTTAGTATTCGATTAATCATAAAGTGTTTACAGACTGAAAAACATGCCAATTCCTGAAACACTCACAGCAGTAATTAAGTCAAAAATGTATAATATGTACATATATATAATTTTGCATTTGAAAACCTTCTCTGTCTGTAAATTCTACACAAAATTCCTCCAGTGGCATTTTAGCTTCACCTGGTTCAAATTCTCTGAAGAAAATCTCCCATTAAGCATTTTTTATTATCCAATTATTAATTGGTTAATCCAATAATAGTCAAGCAGAACAGACTGGGGGGGTTTAGCTGCAGAAAAGATCAAAAAATCTTTGTAAATATGTTTTACCTTTGCATGTGAGAAAAGCAAACTGTTTTGTTTTTAAAACCAGATGGTTGCTGTGCTACTCACACACTGGTCTACTGACGCCACTTTGACCCCGTGCCTGGACACTCCCAGGACCATCTCCTCATTTCCGGGCACAAACGGCAGCTTTCCATCTTGCTGTGAAAAAATGCAGAATATTTAGTTCTTACACCAAATATAACATGTTTGTTTTGCCCCATGTGGTTTCAACTTAATGATTTTGTCTAGGAGTGCACCGATTTATCAGCCAGCCGATTTATCGGTGCCGATTTCCTTGAGTTTGGGAGATCAGTGATTGACCAATACTTGTGAAGCTGATCTTATCCACAGACCTTATCTACCTCGGCAAAGGTTTAAAAACCAACCACTGTCCTCTTCTGCTCTGCTGTGAGAGGTTTGACTATAAGCTCCGCCCACCAGGTCATGTCTGCATGTTTACAGGTAACGATAATCGCCCCACTGTTGCCAACCCAGCGACTTTCTTGCGACATTTCCGACAAAAAGCTGGTTTTGGCCAAAATTGGAAAGGGCAGGTTAGGCTTTTTAAAGATCGTTAATCGGCCAGAAAATTGCAGTCGGAGCGCCACTAATTTTGGCCTTCATGGTTAAACGTTTGCACACCTCTGTTCTAAGCCATAGTCACTGAATTAAATTAAGTCTTGGTTTTTTACCTGCGCAGCATCGATGTAACTGATGAGGTCCAGAGGCTCCTGGAGGGTTTTGCTCATCTCAAACTGCAGGTTCTCGATGGATCCGACGTATTTCACCCGGAACTCGGCACATGTTTCCGACGTGTTGTTTCCTGCGGGGAATCAGCTTCAGTTAGCAGACAGAGAACGACACCTGTGCCAGGTTTTAGCTCATCTTCACGGCGTCCCCTCTGACCTGAGCTCTTGTTTGAATCGGTGTCGAGGCTGGCGACGGTGCTGGACCTGGACAGTCCTCCCAAACTGGAGTCGACGGACTGTGGAGCGACAAAATGCTGGGTTAAAATGGCGCCGGGAGGTTCTGGTTCTGGCGTAATGGAGCGTGTCGTCTCTTCGTGCCTTGCTCTTGGTGCTGATCTCACTGCTCTGAGAGCTGCTGCTGCTGTGCCGCTTCTTCCCTTTCCGAAACATCCTTCACCATGACGACCGCATCCGAAGCCTCAGGCCCGCTGACCTGCATCGCCACAAAACAAACGGATCAACAGCAGAAATGTTGCGGTGTTCTACACCTTGGCCTTCACCAGGGGGCGCTGTGAAAGGTTGCATTAGATGAGAAGAAAACAAATTCATCATAATAAATGTCACAATAAATCAATTAATCGCATAATAAATTAAAGCTGGATGCTAAAAATCTTCAGTGTGGTGCAACTAGCCTTTTCTTGAAGGATAATTTTGCTTCCATAATTTTATTTGTTGTTTTATTTGTTTTGTTTTGGATCTTTAAAATGTCTTCCAGTTCCAGTGTTAGTTTATTGATCGCTGAGAAAGTGTTCTTCCATTATTATGCCATTAAAAACAACAATATTATCGTTTATCGCAATACGCTCTCGAACAATTTATCGTCCAGCAAAATTTGTGACAGGTCTATTTTCATCCGAATTTTTTTCCTGTTTTTTAATTTAAAAAAAGTTAAGATAATTTATTTAAATGTTATTTCAACTGCCAGTTAAGTTTATCGAGCTGTTTTGCTCTTCAAGCTAGCAAGAAATGAAAATGTTTCTGACAAGAAAAAGAGCAAAGGAACTGTAGAAACCATGAGAAATCTGGGAATGAAATCAAATATTACATATTTTCTACAATCAAAAGAGAGGATTGTTGAACATGTATATTATGTGGTAATAAAGTTATAACATGTTATCTGGTAATAAAATTTTCTGCCACAGAACTCAAGGCTTTTAAATAAATTGATGTAGAAAGTAGTGCAAAATTAAAAATTATATAGGTTTAAAAGACAAAGAAATGAGAAACCTCAAACACCAAACTCTACTTTCTAAATACAAATGATTATTTGTGTAGGAAAACATCTGAATCTGCTGTGTAACACGGTGGAGGAAGAGTCATGATACGGGAATGTTTTTCCTTAAGACATGAAAACTGATTTCCACAAACATTTTCTGTTTAAGTTATTTTACTCTGAAGAACAGGTAGAGCTTTCAGTTTCTAGTTGTGCATCTTATTTAGAGGTTAAGTACAAAAGCACGCCACACTTTTTAGATTTTTCGGGGGTAAAATATATGAAAACTATGTATTACTTCATTCTTCCAAACTCTGCACTACTTACTACACTGATGTCTGGCTGGATCAAACTACACGTCTGTATCATCTGGTTTAGCGTCTGGAACCAGACAGAACGGACCGGTGGTGGATCAGAACCAGAACCAGGGCAGGTTTAAAACCAGCTCTAGGCTGCAGCTTCCTGCTGAAGCCCGTTAAATTTCAGCAACATGTTTCTAAATGAAACTCCTCCCGGAGCAACACGTTTATTTACAGCTGGAGTTTTAACAGAACCGCAGAACCGAACCGGACCCTCTGCTCGGAACCGGCACAGTCACGGCTTACCTGTCCGAACCGCCAAACTTCAGATGTTTGTTTTGGATATTTTTCTTCTTTCAACTAGTTTCCAGTTTTGACTCTTCGGTTTCTCTTTGAGCCGACACCCAAGCCGCCTTAAAGGGGACGCAACCAAACTAAAAATAATAATAATAAAAACATTTAATTAAACCAGTAAACATTAAAATTACTGAATTTATATTAATGCGATATTCATACGATAAGGAAATATTTCTAACAAGCCAAACTTCATTTTATACATGTAAACGTGATGCCGACATTTTACGGAACTGTTTTCAAGAAAGTGTTGTTTCCAGACGGGCCCTGAGCCACACTGTCCATTTATCATTACCCCAGTATACCGATTTTATTTGTATTATTGTGTAATTTCACGTATTTACGCCGTATAATTGAAGTGTAATGGCGTCTAAGCGAAAAGCAGACATGGTGGTCCCTGCTGAGGAAAGCGACCAGCTCCTCATCCGCCCTCTGTGAGTTACAGTTATTTAATTTGTTTATTTCTGACGACCTGATTCAGTTTTTTTTATCCTTTCCTAAATAAAATCGTTTGAAAATGTTATATTATGATGTTACATATTATTTGTTTTTTCGTCATGTTACAGTGGCGCAGGCCAGGAAGTTGGGAGATCTTGTATAATCCTGGAGTTCAAAGGGAGGAAAATTATGGTAAATATGAGAAGCTCCTGGTTTTCCTTTTATTTGTTATAACAAGCAGAGGAAATGCTAAGGAAATTTTAAAAAGTTGACATATACAGATTAATTTCAAATCGAGAAAATGAGGCTTTATTTTAATTGTAATGCGATCTTTATGCTGTTTTCAGAAGCATTTATAATCTGAAGCTTGATAAAAACACGTGTCTAGAAAATAATGTTTCATCAAAATCGCGTTATTTCCCCGAGTCTTCCTCATAAAAGCTGCTATTTATGAAGCATAACGTACATTTTTCTGTTTTCACAATCAGTGCTGCCCTCTACTGGTCAAAGATAATCACTGTCCTGCATGTTTTTACTTTAATTCAGTTCAAATTTTAAATATTTTGTTAAAAAGGGAAATTAAATGTGATAATTCAGATCATCCAAATATCTTCAGTCTTTGTTGAAGGTGGCAGAAACTCATTTAAGACGGTTTTATATAATCATAACTGTAAATAGCTATTTTGATTGTCTTATAAAAGTATTTAAAGGGACAGTATCGTGTAAATTTCACTTTTTTGATGTTGTAACATCATATAAAGGTTTATTTAAATGTAATACATTAATGTTATTCCTTCATTTAAACTTATGTCAAGTGTTGCCTTGATTCTTAATGTTTGAGAAATCATTTAATCTCCATGGCAACCATTCAGCAGAGCAAAACGCCTGGTTGAACCTAGCTCCGCCTTCAAGGCACAGCTCCTCCCCCCCTCAGCTCCTTCAGACTAGCCAGCAGCAATTAGCTCATTATACGAGCCATTAGTCAGAGCAACGCTGTTTAAAACGTTGCTAAAGGGTTAATAGAGGAGCCATGTTGCGACGACTTCCTGAAGGCGAAGTTTCAGAAAGAGCAGGAGTTTCTTAAAGAGACGGAGGCCCAATTTCAAGGCATCAAATCTGAAGATGCAAAGATAACCTTCCTCCAAGCCTCATTGAGCACATTGTGGTGTTTAGATTATAAATAGAGGATTGTTTGTGTTTATCAGCTGGACTGCGGCATCCATCCGGGTTTAGAGGGAATGGATGCTCTTCCCTATATCGACCTGATCGACCCCGCAGAGATCGACCTCCTCCTCATCAGCCAGTGAGTCTTCCCTTCGCTTTTTTTACTTTCTCCACTATTTAACAGTAAAAAACTCTTGACATTTCCCTCTACATGTTTCACACTGGTTGTAGCCTCTAAGTCAGGGGTGGGCAACTCCAGGCCTCGAGGGCCGGTCTCCTGCAACTTTTAGATGTATCTCTACTTCAACACACCTGAGTCAAATAATGAGGTCATTAGCAGGACTCTGGAGAACTGGACTGCACTTAGGAGGTGAGTCAGCTGTTGGATCCAAGAGTGTTTCAAGGGAGACATCTAAGAGTAGCAGGACACCGGCCCTCGAGGACCAGGATTGCCCACCCCTGCTCTAAGTTATAATCTTAAATTCACACTCCTGTCCTGTCATCAGTTTTCACTTGGATCACTGCGGCGCTCTGCCCTGGTTCCTCCAGAAAACCAGCTTTAAGGGGCGGACATTCATGACGCACGCCACCAAGGCCATCTACCGCTGGCTGCTGTCAGACTACGTCAAAGTCAGGTGGGAACAGCCATGCTATGCTAACATGTTACATTTCCGTGCAAAGGCATTCACCATGTTTGTACGTCTACAGAGTTAAATTTTACCCTTTCTGGATTGGATGGAGACCATCTGTGAACATTTATTTTTCAAGTCTTGCCACTGATTATCAGTTATGTTCAGGTCCTCACTGGATTTTATGTGCAAGATTAACATAAACCAGTGGATAAAAGCTGCAAGGTTTTTATTTTTATAGAGAAAAATAAAACAGCTCATCCCAGTCTCAGATTTTCTGCAGCTGCCAGCAGATTTTGTTCCAGGATTGTCCTGGATTTAGTTCTGTTCATCTTCCCATCATCTCTGAAACTCCGGTGCTTTGGGTTGGATGTGTCCCAGTTGCTACCACGAATTTTCCAGTTAGCATTTAGCATTTTTGCTAGTTTTGAAAACATTTAGCATAGTTAGCTTCCTCAAGATTAGCTTTTCCAGATAAATTCCAAAGCACTAATTCACTTTACTGTTTTGTAAACTTTCTGTTGAATGAAGTTTAACATCTATGTTGAAGTTTTGTTATCGAGTAGTTAGACGCTTATGCTCATGCTCTTATTTTGAAATGCGTTCATTTTGCTCCTCCACCACAGACTCTGATTACCAGTATAATAGGACTTCTAAAGGCAGCTGGTTTTACTGGATTTATTTAGGGGAAAGATCGAAGGAGGATCATACATATTTATGTCGTACTTTTTAAAAAACATGTTTTCTTTATTGTTTTATTTGCAGTAACATCTCTGCAGATGACATGCTGTACACTGAGACCGACCTGGAGGACAGCATGGATAAAATAGAGACCATCAACTTCCATGAGGTGAAGGAAGTGGCTGGGATCAAGTTCTGGTGCTACCATGCTGGTCATGTGCTGGGAGCGGCCATGTTCATGATCGAAATAGCTGGAGTTAAGGTAAATAATCTACAGTCTGTGTGGAAATGCTGCCGTGAAAAATTAAATATTTAAATTCCAAGTTGCATTTTGTCTCTTCAAAGCTGCTGTACACAGGAGACTTCTCCAGACAGGAGGACAGACATCTGATGGCAGCCGAGATCCCGAGTGTCAAACCTGACATCTTAATTATAGTATGACATCAATCCCTGTTACATCATAATAATAATCCCACGTTTGTTACAAATCAAGTCATTTATACTGATTTGGTCTGTTTGTCACACATTTTTCAAATTTCAGAGTAGAGTAAATACAACAAGTTTCAAATGGTGATTTGATTTATTTAAGTTGCAGTGTTTTACAAATGTATGTTTTTTTTACATATTTATTAAAACAGTCACTACATTGTGACAGATAGCTGCAATGGCTACTATAGCAATGTGCAAAAATGCACCACTAGGTCAAAAACAACCAATCAGAGCCAGGAGGCGGGTCTCAGTGTTTTCAATCATGCTCGTGTACACAATGCTAAATGTTCTAATGCCAGAGAACATTAGAAAAACTGTTTGTTCACCATCATCGGTGGCCATGCTAAGTAGCCTGAGCAATCATGGTAGCCTACAGCATACACAAGGGTGATTGACAGCGCTAGAAAGAACAAAGTTGAGTTTTTGGAGTGGGCTAGTCAAAGTGTGGACTTCAATTTTATTTAGATGCAGTTACAGGAACAATTCTGCAAAGCCGAGAGGGTCAAAGTTAATCTGGAAACCCTTTAAAATCTGTAATAATGTTAACAATAAGTTCTTAGGTTTACTTTTCCACTGAGCGCCAGCTTAGTTTGGATAGTGTTTTTGCATTTACTCTGGTTTTCTTTGATATTAAAATTGTTTGATGATCTGAAACACTGAAGCATCTTAAAAGCAGACGCAGAGCGGGTTTGTCTCTGACTGCAGGAGTCGACCTACGGGACTCACATCCACGAGAAGAGGGAGGAGCGCGAGGCTCGCTTCTGCAACACGGTGCATGACATCGTCAACCGGGAGGGCCGCTGCTTGATTCCCGTGTTCGCTCTGGGACGGGCCCAGGAGCTGCTGCTCATCCTGGGTTAGCAAAACCCCTGGCTGTTGTCTCGGCCCACTTCGCTTCATTTTGCAGAGCCAATCAGTTACACTGTAAAACATTTGAAGAAAATGAAGGTTCACCAGCTAGAAAATTGTTTTAGTTTTAAATCAGAAATTAAAGTTCATTAAGTTAATTTAGCAACATTAATATTGTCTAAACTTTGTTTTTTAAAGTCTGACAGTTTATTAATCTTGCAACACAAGTTGTTTAAAATTAATACTGTAATTTAAACCAAATACACACTTCTGTATTATTTTTGCTCACATTATCAGGTTAAACCAACAACTCATTATAAGATAGAATAACTTAAATTCTAGATTGAACTCGCATGAACAAAATGTCTGATGTAATAGTTAAATTCTGCTGTGAAACATTTATTTCAAACAATTCATCTGAGTAAACATTGTCCTGAACTATTGATTACTGTTGATTATGTTTGCATGTGTGTTTGTTTTGTTTCCTAGATGAATACTGGCAGAATCACCCAGAACTCCACGACATTCCCATCTATTACGCCTCATCTCTGGCCAAGAAGTGCATGGCTGTCTACCAGACCTACGTCAACGCAATGAACGACAAAATCCGCAAAGCAATCAACATTAACAACCCCTTTGTGTTCAAACACATCAGCAATCTGAAGGTAGGCAGTCCTTAGAAAGTCTTAAAATCTCTGCATGTATTTAATGTATTTTTTGATAGGCAAAAGTTTGAGTTGCACACAGATATCTTCATTTTGTTTGGTGACTTGACTTGAGACAGTTGAGGCTACCACTAGTTAGCTGCTAACATATCCTTGATAGCTAGCTAGCTTTTTTGTGCGTGTCATGGGTCAGTGCTACTTTATCGCCAGTTGGTTTGATGAAGTTGGTACGTTCTGTCATGATCAGGGGCTCAACTGCATACTTTCTGTATGCGAACACGTCATCCCCCCCCGTCCCTATCACATAAATTTGTACAAATCCTCTTTAATTAAAGTATCAATACTAATAAATGTACATATATGTGAATAAATTATTGCCTACAGGGCAATTAAAAAAGAATTAAACAAGGGCGTGCCGTGGTGGCATAGCGCGACCCGTATTTGGAGGCCTTCAGTCCTCGACGCGGCGGTCGCGGGTTCGACTCCCTGACCTGACGACATGTGCCGCATGTCTTCCCCCCTCTCCTTCCCCATTTCCTGTCAGCCTGCTGTCATATAAGGGACACTAGAGCCACAAAAGACCCCTGGAGGGGAAAAAATATATATATATATATAATAATAATTAAACAAAAAACAGGGCAGTATTTCATAATTTAATATATTTGAGCCAAAGAGCCTCTTCTGTTATCCTGTCTAGAAGCGCCTGTGGCTGCAGGTCTGAGGCTTTTTGTTAGCATGTTTTCTATCATTCTTATAGATTGATAGGAAACCTTATATAAACTGGCCACCCGCATTAATAAAACGGTGAAATAATATTGGCCACAAAACACTATTTATAAAAGATATCAACGTTTTTCCTACACAATCCTAACAAACGTTTTTAATGATCTCTTCACAATATTTATTTATTTACTATTAATCTATTTGTATGATTTGTTCTTTAAATTGCCATTTATATTATTTTTCGGTCTCAGGAAATGACTGAGGGATGAAGAGACTGATGTCTGGTTCTTTAGGTTCTTTAGGTTCTTTAGGTTCTGCGGTTCCTCTCCTGATCCATTCTGTCTGATATCAAACAACCCACTGAATATCGATACACATATTTTTTAAATGCCCCTATTAAACGTCACTGTGATTGTTTAGCCTGTTTCTTCCCACCACCGTCTGTATTTTTGCCAGAGGTTTTACTTTAAGGACGGTGTTTTATCGGGCGGACATTTTAAAAAGACTCGGGTTGATAGCAGCTCACCGCGGCTGCGTAGCAACCGTCTCTAAGCAACCGTGACGGGTGGTTTTTCACAAATAACCACAAAATTCACACAAAAACCAACAAATCCCCACATTTTTCTGAGTTTATCAACATTTTTTCTCAAAATTGTCCAAAAACATTTTGGTTCAAGTGAGCGCCGTCTCAGCCTGACTTGATGTCAAGTTATAGTCCATGACCGATAGAGCGATTAATAAAAGGTCACATTTAACATCATATATTAGCGCAATTATTGTAAAAATTCCTTAGGAATATTTCTAAATTAGCGCCACGAAATCTGTGATGTTGATGGCAGAAAACCACAAAAACAATCCTGGATGGACTGATTAGTGTGAAAAGATGTTCAATATGATGTTATTTTAAGGAACACTTTTAACAATTGAATTGGTTTTTATCAATACGATCCGGCGCAACAGGAACTTTATGAACATTCAGATTTTGGCCCAAATGGAAATGAGTTTGATGCCCTGATATTTGATTAAAAACGACTGAATCCTGGACTATTTTGAATGTAAACAAGAATAAAGAGGAAGATATTTGGTGGTGGAATGATGTCACTCCACCAGCAAAGGAAGATTCTGTGATGTCACTGGCGATTCAGTCTGTGATGTCATCAACTGTAGGATTGTATGTAACACAATTCTGCATATTTTTCATTGCTTGCAATATCACTGACCAGTTCAGACGCAAAGCTCTTTCAGGTAGTTTACCAATCGAGGATTTTAGCGATTGTATTTAGGAGAAAATGTCCAATTATACGCCGAGATACCACAGTGGGATGATGGGACCCCACGCGAGAAGGGGAGGCCAGCAAAACCCCCAAGGCAGGTTCCCTCCTGCACACCCGAATGCCTTACACGGGGAAATCCACAGGCTGAGTTACCTTCTGGAAATGGAGAGAGCCGGGAGGTTTGAAGACAACCAGAAACTGTCCCACCTGGAGGCCGAGCTGGAAGAGACCAAACTCCAGTTAAAAAAGCAAAAAGCTCTCAAAGAAACTTTTATCAACCAGGCCAAAGACACAAAGAGGGAACTTGAGAGGCTAGAGAAGTTCAGTGATCCAGCAGTCTGTAACGCTGCGGTCATTGCTTCCAAGGTTCACAACAACATGAAATACATGAAGAAGAAGAACTTGCAACAAGACTTGGAGGAGTTAAAGGTGGCCCACCTCCTCAGCCAGGAAGCATTTGTGGCTGAAATACAGGCTGAGAGGAAGAAAAGTCAGGCCCTCCAAGAAGATCTGGACCAACTCCAGACTTCCTACGAGGAACTGCGCTCTGAGTATGAAGCAGCCGATGCTCTGCTGAGGCAGGAGGCCGAGACACAGAAGCTTTATGAAGCGAGGCTGAGTGAGGAACAACGACTGCTGGAGAACTTGAGAGCTGAGAAGGACGACATGTTTAAAGAAATGTCCCAAAAGATTTCATTCATGCAAGACGGTGAGAAACTTTTGCAGGACGAATTAAATCTGATCAAACGTTCATATAATGAACTGACCTGCAAATATGAAAGCGAAGTTTCTTTACTAAAGCAAGACGTGGAAAGATATCGGCAGGAGGCGACAGATGAGAAAGACGCCAACATAGAAAGAACGAAGGAAAATATGCAGCTTATCAACAATCTGAGAGCTGAGAAGATGGAGCTCTTTCATAAAATGTCCAGAGAAATCACAGTTCTGCAAAAGAGAGAGAAGCAGATGATAAAACTGGACCAGTTTAACTTCTTCTACGAGGAGCTAAAATGTAAATATGAAAGAGGCATTATGGATATACAGCAGCACCGTGAAAAATACCAGAAGAAGATAAACCAGGAGGAAACTGCTCTTTCAAACAGAGAAAAGAAAGAGAAGGTTATGCATGAAAGAAACCATTCTGAGCTGCAACAACAAGTTGAAAACCTTCAGCTGCAGATAAATCAGGAGCGAAAAGATCATCTGGAGAAATCAGAGGAGGACAAGGAGCATCTAGAGAACCTGAGAGCTGAGAAGGAGGAGCTCTATCAAAACATGTCCAGAGAAATCACAGTTCTGCAAAAGAGAGAGAAGCAGCTGATAAATGAACTGGATCAGGTTCATGTTTCATACGAGGAGCAAAAATGTAAATATGAAAGAGACATTATGGATTTACAGCAGCAGGCTGAAACGTACCAGCAGGAGATAAACCAGGAGAGGAAAATTAATCTGGAGAAATCAGAGGAGGACATGGCGCGTCTAGACAATATGAGAGCTGAGTTTGCCGTCCTCCAAGATAAAACAACCACTGAGATTAAATTCCTTCAAGACAAGGAAAGGAGTGTCCAGGCTGAGTTAGAGAAGGTTAACAGTTTGTACCTGGAGTTAAACCGTCTGTATGAAACTGATGTCACTGCATTAAAACAGGAAGCAGCAAAATACCAGCAGGAGAAAAGTTGTGTGATAAATGATTTGGACGGAGCAAGAGAGGATGTACTGCTGCCCGACACTCTAACAGCTGAGGAAGAAGATCTCCATCAAAAACACGTCCCAGTTTCCCAAGAGGAGAAAGACTCACAGAACCAAGTCGACCTGGTTAAAGTCTTCAGTCCAGAGGTTTCTTCGGAGGAGGAACTCTCAGGAAAAACCTTATCAAGTTGTTCCACGGATCCAGAATCCACAGGAGAGACTGAGATCGCTGGAGAAACCATCCTGGAGGATTTAAACAATCCAGATATTAAAACCCTGCAGGATGGTAAAAGGAAAAAATCAAAATTTTCAATTTGGAAAAAAGTCCAAAACATTCTGCGATTGAAAAAGCCAAAAAAAACCCAAAAGATTGAAGACGATCAAGAACATGTTTAATGTTCTTGATTTGGATATTTAGAGGAGAAAGACGTGAGAGGTCTGTGAACGGGGCGCCATGCCACGCTCCGTCAAGAGGAAATTTAAAAACCATGAAGTTTTTCCCCATCGACTAACTAGAAAATAGATCTCTTCCCGACCCGATTGGAAAAAACGTGGGCAGCACGGTGGTGCAGCGGTTAGCGCTGCATCTTCACAGAGACCATCTGTGTGGAGTTTGCATGGTCTCCCCGTGTTTGCGTGGGTTTTCTCCGGGTGCTCCGGTTTCCCCCCACATCTCCTAAAACATGTCGGTCAGGTCAGTTGGTCACTGTAAATTGCCCCCAAAACACTTTAAGGAACTCCAACCATGTCCAGTATTATTGTTAAACTTGTAAAATGAATTGAATTAGCCGAACGTTAGCCCTTTTCCCTTCGCTGGTTTAGTGGCAGGCGGCTCAGTGCCGCAACTAGGCTCAGTATTTATAGCAACGTATTGATTTAAGAATTAAAATTTCTTCTTTTAATAGTAACGATTTCTGTTTATTTTCACTGTACTTGTGCTTTTATGGTTTGTCCCTTAGTTTACCTTTTCTACTCACTTTTTATATTAAATTGCACTGAATTGTAGCTCGTTATTCTGTTTAAATCTGTATTTTAAAGAAGATTAGCAAAAGGATCATGCAGTGGCTTTTTTAGGGCGGCTGTGGCTCGGTGGTAGAGTGGTCGTCTTGTGACCAGAAGGTTGTAAGTTCGATTCCAGCTTCCTGAGCCACATGTTGAGCTGCCCCGGGGCGGGGTACTTAGCGGCAAGTTGCCCCCCGACCTGCATGTGGGTGTAAATGTGTGTGTGTGTGAATGTGACTGTAGTGTGAAGTGCTTTGAGTGGTCAACATGACTAGCAAGGCACGACACAAGTTCAGTCCATTCACCTTTTTTCTTTGATAAATCCTGTTTTTCTTTTTATACCAAACATAAAAAAGCTGATTTAACAGGTTTGGATTCTTCAGGTTCCAGGATGTTAAATTAAGATTAGAGTTAATCTGTACAAAGTATTAGATTATAATTGTTATCATAATTTAATACTCCGGACCATGAAGAAGCTCAAACTTGTTATATCTGGTTTGTTTGTTATAAGGAAAAAACAGGTTTTATCATAAATAAAAGTTACTGTGATCTTTCTGTTAGTCTTTATTTAGAAATACAGATTCAAGATAGTTTAACAAACTTAACAAAAAAGTGCAATTTAACATGAAAAACTGTAGAAAAGGTAAAAAGAAGAACAATCTATGAAAGTATGAAAACAGAGAACTCAATCAGAAATTATTTCCATCACAGGAAGAAATCAATTCTTAGATGAACATTTTGTAATAAATATAAAGCTTTTGTGTTGTTGAGCTTATGTGTTGTCTGCTTGTATAAAAGAGAAGAAAAGGGGCAGGAAATGCCTAATCCAGTTATTTTTTTAACCAGCTTTATAGTAAAACTGCAAATTCTGTTTTATTTCTGATGTTACTTCTAGGTTTGGTTTGTCAACCTGGGTTCAATTCCCAGTCCTGGAGAATCTGCTGCATGTCTTTCCCTTCTCTCTCCTCTAATTTCCTGTTCAACCTGTTAAATTACGGCCTAAAAAACTTTATTCGAGCCTAAAAGACTTTAAAAAACTAAAACATACATTTCACCTCACAACTGGACCAACAGTCAGAATATGCTTCCCACCACATTGTGCTCGTTTCCTCGTGTTAAATAACAACTTTCTTCCTCTCTCTCATTTTCTCTCTTTCTTACATAATTAATAGGTTACTTAATTTTTACACACACACACACACACATTTACACGTCCCCTCCATGGGCTGCCACCTTATCGTGGTGGGGGGGTTTGAGTGTCCCAGTGATCCTAGGAGTTATGCTGTCGGGGCTTCATGCCTCTGGTTGGGCCACCCAATGCAGACAGGTCCAAGGTGAGGAACCAGAACCAAGTGCAGCCCAAAGATCCCTTATGATGAATACGACCGTTGGAAACAGTGGTTCTGCTCGCCCCTACATGAGGTCCCACCCTGGAGCCAGGCCTGGGGGCGGGGCACGTTGGGGAGCCCCTGGTGGCCGGGCTTTAACCCATGGAGCCCGGCCGGGCTCAGCCCGAAAAGAGCCCATGGGTTCCGGCTAGAAATAGTCGGACTCACTGCAGTGCATGGCTCTGGTTCTGGAGCCGGTCTCCTTGAAAGGGGTTGGATGTTCTCCCACCCTGGAGTTGCCCCTTGTGAGAGGCGCTGGGCAGGAGTGGGCTTTCTTGTTGCCTCCATCTTGGTGCCTGTACGTTGGGGTGAACAAGAGGATAGCCTCTCCCTCTACCTACGGGTTTGGGTCGGGTTCTGACTGTTTACCCACCTTTTTAAGTCCTTGGAGGGGGTACTGGAGAGTGCCCCTCCTGGGAGCTGCCTTGTTATACTGGAGGGGTTTTCTCCGTTGGGTCTCTGGGCTCCCTTAGAGACGGGGTGAGAAGCCCAGGAATCCAGGAGTCACTGATGTGTTTACATATATCCAGGGTTTCCCCCAGGGTATTATAATCCCCCTGACCTCCTGCATCAAGGTAGGAGTCAAGATGAAACCCCACTGCGTTGCTCTGCTGTGCAGCTCGATGTGAACTGCAGGTATAACATGTAGTTGTGCTTGAAGAGGAGCGTTGAGTGAGCGGTGAGAATGATTTATCTTTGTGAACAAAGAATTATGTGCAGCATTTCCATCTGAACACGAAAATGTAACTGACCCTAATATTTCCCGTGTTTTGTTTTGGTCATTATTGTTACACTTATTGTTGAGGTGTGTGTGGTAGGTGCGTCTATCAGACATTTGTAGCAATACGGAATAAATCGCGTCCCGTATTGGACAACAACAACCACCTGTCATTGTAGCCTAGCTTAAGCTAACCTGAATATTTAACTCTCTAGTTGATACTCTGACATTACTTACCTTCTGTCTTTCAGCCACTTTGAAAAGCTTTTCTTAGTCTCTCAGCATATTTATCCTCCCCCTCTTCTGTTTTCTGTTTTGTGCGCCGGAGGTTTATCTGCCGCCCGTCTTTAGCTCCCTGTTCATTCCTACAATTCAAATTTAAAAGGAAAAAAAAACGCGCCTCAGCGCTTCTCTAAGGGCCGCTGGCCAGGCTGCCTGTATGGGAGGGAGAGGCTGGCAGGAGGGGAGGGGCGCCTAATCAGTGCTGTTCCTCTGTTATTGATCATTTCATACATAAACAGCTGTTAAGTACATAAAATGCTGACTAGAAAAAAAATCCTCACATCGTTTTTGCGCCCCTCTAGTGCAGCGCCCCTATGCGTTGCATTCACTGCATAGCCACTTTTTGCGCCACTGGTCATGATACAGAAACCATAAATTCCAACCATAATGTTTTTAAAAAGTCTTACATTTGAGTTGGTGGACTGCAGACACTCTGTAGCGAAAGCTTTGCTACTTCAGTGCTGTTATGATCCAGTTTCTGTCCTGTCCCAGAGCATGGACCACTTTGATGACATCGGCCCCAGCGTGGTGATGGCGTCGCCTGGTATGATGCAGAGCGGCCTCTCCAGGGAGCTGTTCGAGAGCTGGTGCACCGATAAGAGGAACGGCGTCATCATCGCTGGATACTGTGTGGAGGGAACGCTAGCTAAGGTAGGAAGCTAGCTTCATTTATCACCTCTTCAAAAACAGCTGCAGAACTTTATTTAGGACCATGAGACAGAGAAAGGGAGCTAAATGTAAATGCACGCTGCACTTTTCAGATTCTCATTAATTATTTTTTCTTCCTCTTGACAATTCTGCTCTACTTTGTGATCGTTTGTCCCAAAAATCTGAATAAAATAAACTGAATTTTGTGTTTGTGGGGTTTTTTTATTCATAGTTCCTACAGAGGCTGCACAGTGGCACAGTTGATACCAAGATGGTACCTACCAAGATGGCTGCCAGCTACAAAGTTTCCAGAAGTGAACATCACATGAGAACCACAAATACATAGTTCCTAGAACTTTGTGCCTGACAGCCATCTTGGTAGGCAGTTGCTATGTAGTTGCTGTAACAACAATAAACAAGCCACAAGCTGAGAACTAGCTCTCACCTCGTTTCTGTCTAACTAGTAAACAATACAAATACATTCCAACTATTACTAGATTACAATTTTTGAGTTCTCTACCAATCTGTGTGTAATACTACGATAAATAGCAGTGATATTTACTGTAGTACTTACTGCCGAACTAGCAAAGTTAGCTTAGCTAATGTAGCTTTTAGCTGGTAGCTAATACTGACATGTACAAATCCATTTAAATACTGATTTTATGTGTCCACAAAGCTCCATGCTGTACGCAGTCTTTGTGTTCACTAAGTGGTGAACTATGCCATAGCAGGAGATCCACATCGTCTGACATGTTCCCATTCAAATGGGGCGATCCCGACAGCAGCCATTTTGTTCATATATATTTCTCTCGCACATTAGTCAAGAATGTCCACATATTTTCTGTTTGTTGATCTTGATGCCATGGGTTCGCTATGCTTTGCGCTACGCTTGCCTACCAAGATGGCGTCCTATTGCCTCCAGTGGGACCTATGTGTAGAATCTATTCATTAAATCTATTCTTTGACATAAACTCAGTTTATTAACATTTAACAGACCTGTTTGCGTGTTTCCTCTGCAGCACATTATGTCTGAGCCAGAGGAGATCACCACCATGTCCGGACAGAAGCTGCCACTCAAGATGTCAGTGGACTACATCTCCTTCTCCGCCCACACCGACTACCAGCAGACCAGCGAGTTCATCCGGGCCCTCAAGCCGCCTCATGTGGTGGGTTGGCAGGTAGAAACCGCCTGCGCTCGTCCTTTTCTGACTCCGTGTGTGTTTGCTCTCAGATCCTGGTTCACGGGGAGCAGAACGAGATGGCCCGCCTGAAGGCAGCGCTGATCCGGGAGTACGAGGATAACGACCAGGTCCACATCGAAGTGCACAACCCTCGCAACACGGAGGCCGTCACTCTCAACTTCAGGGGAGAGAAGCTGGCCAAGGTTCTGGGTTTTCTTTGAGCTGCTGCTTACTGATGTTTTTGCTGAGCCTGTCAGACTGAAAGTTGTCCTCACAGGTGATGGGTTCCCTGGCTGATAAGAAATGTGCTCAGGGTCAGAGGGTGTCTGGCATACTCGTCAAGAAGAACTTCAATTACCACATCCTGAATCCATCCGACCTCTCTAGTAAGTTACTCACACTTATATGTTGTTGTATGATATAATCATAAGTCTAAAATCCAGTCAAAGTCCTTCTGCACCATTTTTAAATCAGATTTTCCTTCCACTCAACTTTCCAATAATATGCCTGCATACAACACACATATCACAATTAGATCCAGGATAAGAACTTTTTTAAAATTCCAATAATAATGTTATGAGATAAAAAGAATAAAGACACAGTATTGTAAAATTATGTCATAAAATTACGAGAAAAAAAATTTAATGAGAGAAAACTTTGAAAAGTTATCAAGAGTCATCAACTAGGCAAGTCTGTGATTGTTTCTTTATTTTATTCTCATATTTTTACGACTATTTTTTAATTATTATGACTTAATTCTCATTTTATTATTACGACTTTATTTTCGTAATTCAAATTGCGATAAAAGCCTTACCCTAATACTTTGTTACAGAGGACTGGAGGAACAATATTCCTTTTGAAAAAATTTGCCTAAAACTAAATTATTCAGAGGTTTGGCATAAACCAAGTACGGCTTTCCAGGAAACCATTCCTGATCCCAGCTGTGAAGCACGGTGGTGGCGGAGTCATGGTTGGCCTGGTCAACCCCTTAAATGTGTTAAAAATAAATGACAGCTGAAGCAGAACTGAACCCCGCCAGCCTAAAGACTAGCAGTAAATCCATGAAGGATTTGGTGAGATTTCAGAAAAGGAGAGTTGTTTCCATGGCGATGTGTCCACAGCATACACAGAGCTGGCCATGAGCACGGTGAAGCAGAACCAGGCCATCCCGTTCACCGGGCCGTACTCGCTGCTCGTCTGCCACCTGAGGAACCTGACAGGTCAGCCTCTAGCGTTCGGCCGGCGCTCCGCTGAGTCCGAGCGAGACGCTTTAGCTTCACTTGCCTTCGCCGTCTGTCTCAGGGGACGTGGAGGAGCTGGACGGCACGGAGAAGAAAACGCTGAAGATCTTTAAAAGCATCACTCTGGTCCACGAGGTCGGCATGGTGGTGCTGGAGGTGAGAGCGTCAGATCAGACCAGATAAACAGAAGCTCTTTATTAATGGCTGTTATTTTATTTTCTCTTTTAGTGGGTAGCCAATCCGCTGAACGACATGTATGCTGACGCCATCACCACCGTGGTGCTGGAGGTCCAGTCCAACCCAAAGGCTCAGAAAGGTGAGTCAAACTATCACTGTTCTGGTGGTGGCCTCTATTGATCTGTTTTAATGATTGAAAACAGATTAGATTTTACTTTAAAAATATAATTAAAAATTTGTGATTTAAAAAAATTATTAGAATCAAATTTTTTCATCTTCCCTCCATGCCACCAGCCCCAGAGGGCATGAGCCACTTCAGGTTGACTTAGACCTGAAAGCGCTATGCCTACATAATATTTAGTGTAAGCTAACACTACAGCGCTACACCAACATGGTACTCTGTGAAAGCTAAGCAGATATCAACACAATATTTAGTGTAAGCTAGCAATAAAGTGATATGACAACACAGTATTTAGTCGAAGCTAGCAGTAACTTTCTTTACTAACACGGTATTTAGTGAAAGCTAATGCTAAAGCGCTACACTGACACGGTATTTGGTGAAAGCTAATGCTAAAGCGCTACACTGACACGGTATTTGGTGAAAGCTAATGCTAAAGCGCTACACTGACACGGTATTTGGTGAAAGCTAATGCTAAAGCGCTACACTGACACGGTATTTGGTGAAAGCTAATGCTAAAGCGCTACACTGACACGGTATTTAGTGAAAGCTAATGCTAAAGCGCTACACTGACACGGTATTTAGTGAAAGCTAATGCTAAAGCGCTACACTGACACGGTATTTAGTGAAAGCTAATGCTAAAGCGCTACACTGAATTTAGTGAAAGCTAATGCTAAAGCGCTACACTGACACGGTATTTGGTGAAAGCTAATGCTAAAGCGCTACACTGACACGGTATTTGGTGAAAGCTAATGCTAAAGCGCTACACTGACATGGTATTTGGTGAAAGCTAATGCTAAAGCGCTACACTGACACGGTATTTAGTGAAAGCTAATGCTAGAGCGCTACACTGACACGGTATTTAGTGAAAGCTAATGCTAAAGCGCTACACTGACACGGTTTTTAGTGGATGTTAATGCTAAAGTGCTATGTCAACACAATATTTAGTGGTAGCTAACTAAAGATCTGTTCTGATGCGGTATTTAGTGGAAGCTTCAGCTAAAATGCTATATCAACACAGTACATAAGGCAGAAACACATTAAGAATTGTTGTTGCATTGCTGGTTCTGAATGGTGGAAGCATTAAATAACATCATGGATCCGTTTCGTGTGTCATGACCAGTCATGGAGACGCAGAGTACCACTATGGACATGGATGTCTTCCAAACCCGGTTAGAGGTCATGCTGCAGTGAGTGACATGTTAACTTTTAAATAGAAGACGTTTTTAGGAAAAGCTGTTTGTCTTGAAGAGTGCATTGTCCCGTCTCTGATTTTAGGGACATGTTTGGAGAGGACTGTGTGGACTTCAGCGATGGGAAAGTCATTTCTGTGATGGTGGACGGACAGACGGTCCACATCAGCTTGGAGACGCGGGTGAGACGGCTGGTTGTTGGGAACAGAATGCTGCTTTTGCTGCAGGTTTAGCTAGCGTCTGCTTTCACTCTGCAGGCGGTTTACTGCGAGGACGACGTCTCAGAGGACGACTCCCTCAGAGAGATGGTGGAGCTGGCCGTGCAGCGGCTCTACGACGCCCTGAACCCGGCACTCTGAGGACGGGCCTCCAGATGGGCCCGATCCAGTTTCAGGTCTCCAACCAGAAACTGGATCTTTTAACAGAACTACTGTAGAACAGAAGAATAAGCTTGATTTTACATGTTTTAGCTGATGTACAAGCACTTTAAGTTAACTGTATTTGTGTAGCTTTTCTGTAGTTTTTATTTCTACAAATATGCATTGATTTAGCTTACCTGTGTGAACATATGGCTGGTGATTGTTGCATGTTAAAATGTTTTTATTTAAAAGTTGATTAAAAAATTAAGCATTAGCCAGATTTGTATGTTTCCTGTAGTACAAAGTGCCATTTATAAAGTTAGTCAAAAATGAACAGCAATGATTTGGGTTACTTAGCCTGCAATAAGATTATAACAGTGGGAGTTAATTTTGAAAAGATTTTTACTGTCAGATTTTTAATGTTTTAAACCATTTAGGTTGGAACCTAAATATTTAGTCAACAAGCTAAAAATGAGCTTCAAACTAAAGATACGAAATAATGCAAGATGGACAAAAATACATTTGTGTTCTTGTACTGAGAAATTTACGGACTTGAAACTGTTTTGTATTTGCAAAAGAAATATCCACAATTACAAAACTCTTATAGATTATAAGGCACAAATACTTATGCACACAATCCACCGTCATAGAGCTGCCTGGAGACGTCGCCCAGCTGCTTTATGGAGGGTGTTGGTGAGGAGGGGCAAAGTCAAAGGCTCCAGAGCTGTTTGTGGGTTATTTTTTAATCTTTGGAACAATATAACTTTCAACATTTAAGTAAACATAAAAGGCACTTCCCCTAGAATGACAACCTGATCTTAGATCACTGGAGTTATTGAAAAGTGCTTCCAATGCTTTATCCGTTTCATAAATACTTAATAAAATTTACAAGATTAAAGGATACATGACTTTATGAAAGTCAAAAACAGTTTAAATAAAATATCCAGAGGCTGTGAGTCAAATTATAAACTTCATGTGCAGAGAGAGAAATCAGGAATCCCAGCCACCAAACTTCCCAGAGTAAATAGATTTAAACATCCATTAGGTGAAAAACATGATGTTCCTGAATCCAACATTTTTTCCACCAATGTGCAAAAAAATAACAGATCATCTTATAATGCTAAACGTTTTATGCACTAAAGAAATGTGGAAATAAATTAATATGTTCTTACAGTACCATTGTCTTAAAATTCCATCAACTAATATCTTTGTTGTTTTGTATTTGTGAAAGACACACTTGGGTACAAAATTGTCTTGAATCCTTCCTCCACAAAACCTTCTGTACTCACTTTTACCCTGACGATTTATAATCATTTATCAAGTCTAAGGCAAGAAAATCTGGTTATGTGTCTAAAATAGTTTTGGTTTGATCGGGTTTCACGTTCTGCCACGTTTTATATAGTTCAAATGAACCAAATTAAACAGAAATAGGAGGAAATGCAGAAGTTTTCTGAAATAAATCAAATATACATGAGACTACTGCATTTTCTGGTGATATATATAAATTATATATCAGACATTCCAAACTAGCAAGTGAAAAAATTTGTAAAATATGAAACAGATACATTATGAACTCTAATCAAACCAAAATGATCAAAGCATGGGTTGTGTAAGACTAAGTGTGTCTGGATGTTCAGTGTCTGACTGTCATTTTGTCTGCAGTTTGTAACTTTCTTTTTTTTTTTTTACACATTTGTTGAAACTGTCTGTCATTACAGAATGGAATGAAGCAGATAATCTGTGGTTGTTTCTAGAAAGCAGAGGAAGAAGGAGGGTCTTACTGCTGTCAATCATGTGGTGCTGCTCATTTACTCTCCCCTTTCTCTCTACTACGGTCCCGTTTTTCCTAATAGCAGAGCCTGCAGTGAATGCTAAGGCTGGTTAGCATGGCTACTGATGACGGCGGACAGTAAGTTGTTTCTCCTCCATTGGCACATTGAGCAGTGAGTACATGAGCTTAATGAGCAACGCTAAGACCCTCCTCCTGGCTCTGATTTTGTTGGAGTGGTACATTTTAGTAGATGGCAATATCAGGAGTTCGATCTTTTCACAGATTATTTGTCTCATAATACACTGTCACAACATAGTGAGAGTTTTGACAAATATGATTAAATAATTATTTAAAAGTTACATATTGCAGCTTTAAAGCATAAAACGAGCAGCAGCCTATTCAAGCTTATCCATCCACCAAACTTTCCTCACTTCCCTAAGCTAAATACAATCCCCACGGCCAACAGCAGCATCAGCCCAATTCCGAACTCCATCATGTTGGCAAATTTCGTGTCTTGGTAGCTGTCCTCCCTCTTCAGCCTCTCCTCCCTCCGGAGCCGGATGTCTCTCTGCCTCTGCAGCTGCTCTCCGTAGTGGGCCTTGTAGAACTCATCGAAGTCATACCGCCTGTCTCTCAACTCTGCGCCCGTCACAGACTGCCTGCTCCCGGGCTGCTGCTCGGCTGAGCCCCCCGTGAAGACCCCGGTGGAGGGTTTGGCTCTGCCGCGGAGGTCCGACAGGCTCAGGAGCCCCAGATCGTACTTCTTCCGGAGCTCCTTGTTGCCCAGCACCGTGTAGGCCTCGCTGATCTCTGAGAAGCGGTCGGTGGCCTCCGCGCTGCCCGGGTTCCGGTCCGGATGGTAGGCGAAGGACTGCTTGTAGTAGGCGGTTTTGATCTGGGCTTTGGTGGCGGTGGGTGGGACTTCTAGGACATCGTAGTAGCCGGTTTTGGTTTTGTACAGCGGATCAGATCTGGACCCGTTTCCGCTGTAGCTCCTGATGAAAACAAATGGAGGAGATCCAGGATCCAGATGCAGACTCCGGCTCGGGGGAAAGAGGGACAAAGTCCTCCACAACTTCTTACATCTCCGATACGAAGGAACAATCCGCTTAGTGAATTCTACCAGAGTCCCATTTGAACATAAATCATTCTTATGTCCCAGAAAACAGCGTTTTTTAGGCGTGTCTCGCTTCTCCGGACCGGTTTCTGCTCCACCCGGCAGCGGGCTCACCTTTGTATATCCGTCCCGACAGCGAGCAGCAGCTGCCCGCTCCGCTGCTCTTCCAGCTCCGTTCCGCTCACGGTTTTCATTGTCATCCAACGGAAACCCAGCCGACAGAAAGCCAGGATGTAGCGCCTTTGTTCCGAGTCGGATTCGGTTCTGCGGAGGGTAGAGTTTAGACATTTTAAGTCCAAATTCACACGCTCCCCTTCCCGCAAAGTGCCTGACCTCCGCCATGTTTTCTCATAGTGATTAGTGATGTGTCGGTCGCTAACGATCCGGCTCTAAGAGCCGGCTCTTTGAAGTGAACGATTGGAACCGGCTCCACAATGGAGCCGTTTTAGGATCCTATTTGGGAGCCGGTTTTTTTCTACAGTATATCGCTGTCTCTCCGCCTCCCTGTTGTTGTGCTTGTGCTCTGCAAGTGCCAGAGCCGATAGTTTTTCCCCGCGGTGTTTTTTTTGTCCTGCGGTGCCTCGCTGTCTCTCCCCCCCTTCTCCCTCTCCTTGCAGTGCTAGAGCAGAGAGTTTTTTCCCTCGGTCGGTCCACTGCCCTCATGTCAAGTGTGTGCTCCACACATCTGACCAATCACACATAACACTGAATATTATTTGATATTTGTATTGTGGCACCTTTTCTGTTATGAAGCTGCTTTGATACTTTTTCGTATTGTGGTGGGTGTTTGTATTTATATTTAATTGTTTAATTTAATTTAAATTATTTTTGTGGAAGTGGTTCTATTTTGTGATAATTTAATTGGTTATAATAAAATGTTTATTTATAAAGCATTGTTATGCGGCATTTTTACTCATCATAAGTGCTTAACAATGTCAATAATGAAACAAAATATTATAAAATTAGGTTTAAGCTATTAATTAATTAATAATGTCAAAACTATATATGGGGAGCCGTTTGGGAGCCGAAAGAGCCGGCTCTCCACAGTAAGAAGAGCCATTAGAGCCGCATCTCGAAAAGGAGCCGAAAATCCCATCACTAATAGTGATGTTTTCTGGTGGAGACCGGCTGAAGGAAGGGAGGAATTTAAGCCACAGCGCCCCCAGCGGTAAGGTGGAGAAACGTCAAAACAAATTAATTACACCAAGCAAAACATTATGACCACTGATAGGTAAATTAAATGACTTATTTTGGTTTACATGAATTTTAATTACATTGAAAGTAGTCAAAATTCATTTAATTCTAGATTAAGTATTACTACCACTTTCTTGCTCACTTTTAATTTATTCGATAGCATTATTAGAGTTAGGAAAAGGGTCTTTGGGTAATTTAGGACAGTGGTTTTAAGCAATTTCACACATTTTAACATTTTAAAACAAAATTTCTAGCTATATACAGTGTACCATCAGCTGAAAGTACTGGACAATTTTTACAATCCAAACATTTAGAGCCACAAATGTTACAGGAAAAATAAAGGACTTACAATTTTTACTAGTAAAAGTGACGTTATTCTTTTAAAGAACAGTCGTGTCATTTATGTTTTTCTTTTAGATTATTTTAAAATAACGATAAACATACATTTGCAAAAAGATGATGGATAACTTTTTATGACTGCTACAACCTGCGCTTGTTTTTATATCTATATTCATAATTATTCCTGGTTATTATGTTTATCAGTAAAAGTTATTAAAAGCCATTGTTGAAGTTCAGTGTCATTGGTAAAAGACAGAGCCCTACGTTTATAAAATTTCAAACACACTGAATTTCTTCACTTAAAGTGAATTAACATTTTAATCGACTGTTTGAAGGTATTCACACTTTTTAAAATCTTAATACGGTGGATGAAGATGACCAGTAAGAAAAGTGAAGTGAGCTTTTATTGTGAAGTAGCAGCAGTATTACGTTTCCTCAACCGGAAGTTTGTTTTGTTTTGTTTTTTTCTCAGAGCAGTGTTTTATACTTCTAACACCAGTTCTGGGTTTTATTGCGCTAATTTATGCGTCTTTTTATCGGACCGCGCCCTGCATCACCATGGTGAACCTCTGCTGTCTCTGCTGCGGCCAACTCCCGGCTGAACCCCGCCTCCCTCCGCCCCGCCAGCCAGGAGCACCGCGGGACTCCCGCACCGCACCGCAGCATCATCAGGATCATCAGCAGCAGCTGCAGCAGCAGCAGCAGCATCATCAGCTGCAGCAGCAGCAGCATCAGTCTGCTGGACCAGAATCTGATGCGGGACTTAGCGGGACCCGGAAGGAGGATGCAAACGGAGGGAAGAAGGTAAAACAGGATGCATGAGAGGACATGCAAAGCTGCAGCATGCTCTCCTCTGACCAGGACTCCGCGGAAGAGGCGCCCAGTGTTCCCAGTGCTGCTGAGGAAGAAGAGCAGGAGGAAGACTCACCTGCAGACAGCGATCTTCCAGAAGTGGTAGGCAGATGATTCCTGCTCTCCAGAAAAGTCTAGAATAACTATTTTTGCATGTCCAGATTTCCTCCTCAACTTAAAGTTCTTATTTCCTCTCTGTGTTTTAAACATAGTTAAAAATCAACAATAAAGTTGAAATTTTGTAAAGTTAATCCAAAACCATTCATCCCTTATCCGTTATCCAGATTTAAAGCAATACTTTAACTGTACTAATTACTTTAACTGGACCAAATATTGACTTTAATCTGATTTACAATCTGTGGAAGGAGTTGAAGATTAGGGTGATGGTAGAGAGACCTTCAATCCTCAGAGACTGGAAGCTCATCTAAAGATAAATAATGAGAATACCAGAGAAAATTTTATTTAAAAATAAAAAAGTTGCTTAGCAATTAGAAGAAATTATCAAATGATTTCAAAAGATTTTTCAAATAAATCTGGACATTGTCCACAAACAGTATTTAGCTTTATTGTCTTTTTTAGTGACATTTCCTGCCAGAAATACATTTATTGGTTGAATAAAAATGATTAAATGCACTTTTAAAGACATTATTTGACTTTTGAACATAAAAAAATAATGCAATTTGTGTAAAAAGTGCAGGAATTTAAAGGTTTTAAACTTGTAGCTACAGATTGTTACTGTGGTAACCAAACAATCAAACTATTAGGATTATTGTTTGCACTAAAGTATTTTAATTAAATGTGTTAGTATTCTCTTTTTTTAATAAACTTGTATCTACAGTTTGTCGCTATGGTAACAATCAACAATCAAACTATTATTTTCACTTTTGAGTAAACTTGCGAGTTTAGCTTATATTTTAAATAATTTAATGTGTCTCTGCTGAAATCTTTAAATTAAATTTATTTGTATTCTCTTTCTCAGTAAACAAATATAAAACTTTCCTGGTCTTGAGGCCTTAAGCAGCCGGCTTAGTGCACTTATGACTTAGGCCGGCTCTGCACTCCATCCATTTTCCTCACTTCTGAGTAATGACACATCACTTTCTTGTGTATTTTAGGAGTTTCATTTTGAAGGTTTGTTTTTAATGTTTCACATTCTGGGAAAAATAAACATTTTGACTCAAACATATTTGATCTTTTTCAACTTTTACACCAAAAACATCCAAATAAAGCCCATCCCTCTGTCTGTGTGAAGGTAAACGAGTTCTGGATGAAATTCAGTCGTTCCTTGAATGACTGACGCAGGAGCTGCAGCGTGTGACATCGCAGCGCAGCAGTGGATGGCTGCTTGTCACCATAAATCCTCTCACTCTGTGTCTCACCAGGGGCAGTGATGTGGACGAACGTCTCCACTGGAGGCATGCAGAGGATAATAGCTGCACAGAGGCAGCAGTAAACTCTGCTAACTCTAGTTTGGCTGCTTCATCTTTAGCTTTCACTGTTACTGATTAAACAGCCTGCTGCCAAAGTCTCTGTTGAATGGGAAACCCTCTTTGCTCAACATTATTGCAAATGTGTCGCTTTGTGTTTCTGCTGGTTGAATTAAGAAGCAGATAAAGCAGAAAGATGTGAAACTGAAAGGGCATCTAGTTTAGACACGCTAACAGCGCAGTGCCCTCAACCTTCAACATGCATGTTTTATGTAGCTCTGCAACCAATAATTAGTTTAGTAATAAATTATTAAGACGATTAATCGATTACAAAAATTCCCATTCTGCATGTTTTTCATTTAACCTCTTAAGCCGATTTTACACAATATTAGAAAAACAGAACAGAACAAATAATTCAGTTACTTTTTCAAAAATGAGGTTCATCTTCCGACAGGACAACCACAATTTTCTGTTTATTCGGTCAATATTTAATACCACTGATAACATGTTTTTCTTCAAATTCAGTATGTTATGAAAGATTTGCCTCTGGATGTTATGGAAAAGTGGTCGGCCATTTTGATAGAAGAGAAAATGGCCACTTATTAATTAATCAATAAGATCAATTAACATTAAATTAACTCATTAATCAATCATTTGCATCCATATAATTAACTAAATGAAATTAACACATTAAAGTAGTTCGAATGGTCTAGTCAAAGTCCAGACCTAAAATGCAATGAAACATTTGTCAACTCTGGCTAAGTTTGAGTTTATTTTTACAATAAAATACAAACAAATAAAAGCCACTGACTTTACAAAGCATCACTTAGTTGAGTTTCCTTCTGTAAGCTGGAACTGGCAGCATTTATTTGAACAGATTTAACATCTATCTGCTGAAACCTTTTCAGATTCATTCCTATTGGTTCCTGAGGTGCTCAATGCAGTAAAACTGTAAATCACCTTTGGGTTTTGTGTGTGAGAACACCTCAGTAATGTTCTCCTTTGATTAGATTCTGCTGAATTTTCTTCGGTCTGATTTACGTTGAGCTGCTCTGTAATTTACCGCTAGCTGGAGTCGTTTGCATTTCTGCTGCATGCCACGGATTCCCTGGCATGTTTACAGGCTTCATCGCTTTAAGTGCTTTTTCCTAATCATGGCTCCTGTTTGTCTTTTTCTTGCCTCTGCAGCAGCGTCCAGCCCAGCAGTCCCTGGGCGCCTGCGTCTGCCGGGAGTCCCACTGGCGCTGCCTGCTGCTCTCCGTCCTCATGATCAGCTGCCTGGCTGCGCTGGCTTGGTGTCAGCTGACACGGGTCACCAAGATCAGCTTCACCTCCAACTTCCCCTCCACCCTGCGGGGCGGCGGACACTCTTTGATCTACCACGACAGCCCGTGCTCGGACGGGTACGTCTACATCCCGCTGGCCTTCCTGTTGCTGCTCTACGGGTTGTATATGGTGGAGTGCTGGCACTGCATGGCCCAGAACCAGCTGCAGTCCAAAGCGGACGTGGACAGCGTGTACGAGCGGGTGCTACGCATGCGACAGGCACAGCCTTGCATATGGTGGAAGGCCATCAGCTACCACTTTGTCAGACGGACGCGGCAGGTGACAAGGTACCGCAATGGGGATGCCTACACCACCACGCAGGTGTACAACGAGCGGGTCAACACCCATGTGGCGGAAGGGGAGTTCGACTACGCCCACTGTGGAATGAAAGACGTGTCGCGGGAACTTACGGGCCTGGAGGGTCACCCCACCACCCGCCTGCGCTTCACCAAGTGCTTCAGCTTCACGGAGGCCGGCTCAGAGAATGACTACCTCAACCAGAGGTCCCGGTTCTTCTCCGAAACAGAAGGTCTGGACGACTACATGGAAGCTCGGGAGGGGATGCAGCTGAGGAACGTGGACTTCCGGGACAACATGATTGCCTGCGTTGATCCGGACCGGATGCCGTGGTACACGTCTCGGGTGGCCTTCTGGTTGGCGGCGCTGCTCATGCTCTCCTGGCCTCTCAGAGTCTTCATCGAGTACCGAACGGCGTACGTCCATTACAGGGTGGAGAAGTTGTTTGGGTTGGAGTACATCTGCGGCAGTCCGTCCCCTCTAAACGAAGTTAGCTGCGGTATCCCCAGAGTGGACACCCTGGATAGCACGGAGATGGAGTGGCACATTCGCTGCAACCGCCAGCTCATCCCCAGCTACTCGGAGGCCATGCTCATCAGCGCCAACACCACAACCTCTGCCTCCTCCACCCGCTTCTTGGTGGACCCCGGAGCGCCCCTGAACCGGGACGATGGTTCAGGAGGTAGGAGGAGGACGGTCGCCAGCTCCAGCTGTTCCTCAGGGTTCTCCTGCCACGGAGCGCTGCTGCTGTCCCGCCTCTCCTCTGACACGTCCCACGTGTCGCTGTGCCGAATGTACGGCTCCCGTCGCACCGTGGCTCCGTGGAGAAGCCGCAGCAGCAGCTTATCGGACCCCTGCTGCCTGGACGAGCAGTGCTGCAGGTCCGACTCCAGCCAGCTGGCGCTCAGCGACAGTCCGCCGACCTACAGGGACGCCCGATTCTTCCCAGCTCTCATCGTCCACTGGTCTGAGTCCGGGGAGGACAGAAGGCGGTATTACATCAGGAGAGGATCATCATGTGTGGAGACGGCGTTGTAGACAAACTGGACCCAAAAGTTAAATTGTAACTAACTCCTTTGTGAAGCTTAGCCACACCCCCAAACAATGCTAAAACAATTCCATTGAAGTGGGCGGAGCCAATAAATTTATGGGGCGTGTCCAAATGAAGGGAGGAGCTGAGGGGTGTGATCAAAATGAGGGAAAGAACTGTTGCCGACTTACTGACTTTGCCACTATATCTTATGTTTTAGAGACATTATGGTGACAACAAACTAGCTAAGTTTATACTAAACACTTGTCAACATTCAAAGAAATAAAGAAATCATCACCGTCTACAGTCAGAGCAGAGAGGAAACCTATTTCAGTCTGAATCCACATTGGAAATGAATCAGACATGCATTTTATGAGAAACACCACCGATCAATGTTCTCCGCCATCCCAGCCCCCGACTCGCCACCAGGGGGCGCGTGTCTGACTGTGATAATTTTATGGGTTTGTGTGACAATTGTTAGTTGCAACAATTTTCCTATTGTTGTAACCAATAGGAAAATAGACTGCAGTAGCTCCTGTCGAACCCACGAGGGCAGCACTGAGACGGTTTTAAGGGAAAATATTGTAGAATTAAATACATTTTCACAAAAATGTCCGAAAAATTGGATAGAAACATACAGAAAGCACCCTAAAGGAGCAATGTATACAGTTTATCAGCAACTAATAGCTGACTTGGGGGTTAGTTACTCTTTAAGATGCTGGTTGTTGGACATGCATCACTTTTATTGAGAAAAACCTGAAAACTAAGGCAAGAATTTCTATGCAGACCAAATGCAACTAATTTTCTCCTGATGAACAGAGAAATACTCAGAGTTGAAGTGAAGATGGATAAAATCAGAACAATCCTGGAGGAAAACTTGTTGGAGGGTGTGAATACTTCTGTCAGCCACCGATCCCTGAAATGTTGCTACATTAACAGAACTGACCTGCATCCAGCTGTGTTTGTTCTCCATGAAAATGTCTGCAGGCGCAGGAACCTCTCTTGTCCCGATAATGTGTCATTCTGCATGATCCTCCTTTATCAGCATGACCCAGTTCAGTTCAGCAGTTTGTAACTTTCTCTGTTCTGCAGATAAAGTTAAGGAAATATTAAAAACACTAAAGCAACTTTTATGCACATTGTTTTGACTTGTAAGGTTTCAGTGATTCATTTCATTTCTTAATTTTCTTCCTGTTTGCAGACCAACTCGCCCTGATTCACTTATTTTTGGACTGATAGACATAAAAAATGGATCCAGAGCTGTTAGACACATGAATTGCAGTGTGGAGAGGAGCTTTTGAATGGGTTTGGATGGATTAGATTAATATCTAATGCCATCGTTTCTGCAGACAAGTTTAATAAAAAAGTTGAATTACAAAAGGGGAGAATTTTTTTCAGAATGATGTTGATCCAAAACTTAAAAAACACAGAAAAGGACAAACTTAAGATGGGGAAGCTGAAGGTTTTATAACTGCTGACCTAAACGTCACTGGAGATTTGCTAACAGGACTCAGAAGACGAGTTCATGCAACAGAACCATAGTTAGTTTTTTTAGTTTAACCACAGAATAAAAACCCAAAACAAAAGTTGTTTTTTTCAAAAAGTTGCTCAAGTAAATGAGTAAATCTGACTACTGTCCACCTCAGCAGATGACATATTAATGACAGCCACACAATTTCTTTTCTGATGAAACAGAAATATGAATCAGAGTTTCAAAGGAAATGTATTTTAACACTATTTAGCTTTCATGTTTTGTTGACTTCAAGGACCGAAATGCAGGCAGGTGGCGGGTAAAGGAGCAGATTTCTAAAGATCAGAACTTCCAGACAGAAAGTCAGAACCTGGTGAACAGCAGAAGAGTCCGCCAGCAGGTAACAGCAAAAAACAAAGATCCATTTTAAGTTAAAGCACATCAAAATGATTTCATTAGTTTGATTCCAAATGTCAGATATAATGTTGATTCTTTAAACACACAGTTGGGAATATTCAAAGTATTTTTTGTTTGTTTTGATTCTGAATTACAGCTGATCAAAAAAAGCTAAACGAAGTTTCTCAGAGAATTATTCTATATCAAAAAGGCCAACGAAAAGTATCTGAACTAGCTAAATATTTAGGTTAAAGCAAAAATATTGAATCACTAAATATTTAGCAACAACCTTTAGTTAACAAATATTTAGTGAGCAACAAACTATTTAGCTTCAAGTTAAAAACATTAGCTAAGCTAGCTAAATGTTTACTTAGCTCTATTTAGCTATTTCTAGATATTTAGCTCTGACCTCAATATCTACATAATATGCGATTTCTCTTGCTGCCCAGCGGAAATCGCAAAAGTCATATTAGCTAAATATGATTTGAAGTGTAGTTTCAAATCATATTGAAGCTAAACTTCAATATGATTGAGTACTAAATATTTTGTTTAAAACTGACATTTATAAATGAATAAATAACATGGTGAAAATATAACTTTGAAAAAATTAACCCCCATTTTTTTCTTTTATAAGTATTGTACTAAATAACCCAAATGATTTCTGTTTATTTTTGAATGTGCAACTCCAACGGCGCCCCATAGTATGAATGTATGTCACATGTGCTTCAATATAGAGAACTAGCCTCAAAATGACGTTACAGCTTGCAATAATCTAAATCTTAATCCTTTCTGATTGTAATATTTCAGGAGATTATTTTACCTTCTGCCATGTTTTACCAGCAGAAGGTGAAGTAACGCCCCACGGCCACCAGGGGGAGGCAGAGACTCTGTTTGCACATTGAGCACGCGGACAGTTTGATCCAGGCTGTTTGGATGCAGAGATTTTCAGTGTGAACTGCATGAACCACCTCTCTGCCTGCCTCCCCCTCCTGTGGTGAACGTTTAATTTCAGCTTCTATGTTCAAGTTCACGAAACAGCACATCCTCCACTCCCTGGTGCCTCAGTATAATTCCTGGATTAAGGGTAACGAGCCTCCCCAACCTTATTGCTGTTATTATGGCTTGGCAGTGGGACATGACAGCAGAGCCTTTTGGTGGTTGTGTGCCCTGCACGGCTGCCAGAAACGCTGCAGCCTTCCTGGGTATACGGGCTTCTGCACTGTAACTTTTTTTTCACAGGCGACTCATGGTTTGGGTGTGGATTGGAGGCATTCCTCTGTAAGTCGCAGAGATTTGTCTTGGTCATGAAATGGAGAGTAGCTAATGTGAGATGTGGTTTGGTGGAAAGCTCTGCGTTGGGTATGTGTTGCTTCTGAACATGCTGCGCTCATCAGCCTGCATGGGCCGGGTTCTGGGTCCATGCTGCTGCTTTAGAGGTTCTGGTTCCATGCTGGTGCTGCTGCTTGTAGCAAAGGCTAACAGGGGCAACTTAAAGGGGCAATTATGATTTACCCCATGTGAAATTTACTATGGAATAGTAATTTAGTTGGATTTTATATGATAGACCAAAGTGAAACAGCGGATGGATGGATGATGGATGAATAGATGGATGATGGATGGATGGATGCTATCCCACAGCATGATGCTGCCACCACCAGTTTGAGTTTTGCACATAGACCAATCCTAGTTACGGGTCCAGCTGCTCAGTCTCATGGCCAATAATTACTGTTTTATGTTCAGAGAGGAATTTGAGATTATGGAAAACCGGTTATTAATTCTACAGAATGAAACCAAATCCTCAGACTCTGCAGTAAAAGCTCAGCGCCGCTTCCAGGGGACTGGATGAGCCTGGTGATGGTGTGCAGGACCATGCAGGCGCTTGCTGAGGTTCTGCGTCGCTGTGAAGGGTCCAGGAATCCTCCAGGTGTGTGGAGCCGAGAGCAGGAAGAGAGCGCAGCTTGTCTGATTAACACCTTTTAACAGCGCACCTTGACCTCAGCTCAACCCCGGGGCTGAGGCGCAGGCCGCTGGTATGGAGCTACATTAGGGCCAGAAAGCTTCTTCAAAAGAAAACAAAAAATGAAACTGAAAAAAAATAAATAAATAGACTCAAAATGAAACTGGAAAAAAAAACAAACTGAAAAAATTTTCAAAACTACTTTTAAGATTGAAGATTTTTTCAGTCTAAAGTTTTTTTCATTTTCAAATATTTCTTTTTAGTTTAAATGTTTTTGAGTTTTTAAACCTTTTTTCAGTTTCAAATTATTTTTCAGTTCCACATTTTTTTAGTTACATGTTTTTTCAGCTTCAAATCTTTTTTGTGTCAGTTTCTGATTTTCTCTCCTGTTTAACAAACTCTATGCCCCTAATGTAGCTCCATAGCTGCGGGACGGCGGAGAGAAAATGGGCGGCTGGGGGAATCTGTGCGTCCTGCCTGGCAGAGTCCCTACAGGCCGCAGGCTGCAGGTCTGTCTCAGGGCAGATTTACGCAGGAATGCCCCCCTGCTGTGAGAACCAGAGAAGAAGACAGGCCGATGGTACAGGAGCTGACAGTCAGTCTCTGGGGACATTTGGTGTATTTTCAGATTAAAACGTAACAATATGAAATATAAGAAGTCAGTTCTCTGAGATTTATCAGTGATTTTAAGCTCACTCCCTTCAAAGATGGCTGTTGGATAATCACATGTTTCCTGCCCCACATTTTGACCCAGCAGAGTTACATCTGTTTAAATACTGGCTGCAACCCACTGAGAGAGGAAGGCCAGGCTAATCCTCTTCCTCACTGAGGGACAGAAAGCAGGAAAACTCCAGCAGGAGCCAGGAGGCTCCAAACTCTGCCTTTATCAGGACAATAAGGAAAAATGACAACGTCTTGTTGGATGGATGGATGGAAAATAGCTTCTGTTTCTTATTCAAACCTGGAAAACATTCAGTCAAATCCCAGCCTCTTTTCCAGGCTTTTCCATTCTCTTTTCCAGGCTTTTCCAGGCTCTCTGGCTGCCCCTGAGCCCTGTGTTCCTGGCTGGTGGAGGATGTTTGGGAAGGATGTCGGACAGAAAGCGTCTCTTCCTGAACCAGCAGCTCTGGCGGTAAACACTGACCTTCACTTCCTGGTTCCTCCGTCTCTCTGCCAATCAGAGGATTCCCTTTAGTCAGCTCAGGGAATCAAACCGTCAACCCTCGCCAGGCTCCCTTGCAGCTGCGCTGGCGTTGCTGCGTGGCATCAGAGTGTCTGAGCATGCCCGGTTACGCCTTGGCCTCCTCTGTGATGTTCTGCTATCTCAGGAATGTTTTCTACCTGCAGAAGGTGATTTACACCATGCGGTAACCATGGCAACCACATCAGGGGCTCATCTGCATAACCGATGATCTAATAGTTTTAATCAGCTGATGATCTTTAGTACGAACCAATAAATATCAATCAATCAATCAATCAATCAATCAATCTTTATTTCAGACACAAAAGAGGTCCATAGTAAAACAAAAAGAAAAGAAAAAACAAACAAACAAAAAGAAACATGACAGTCACTGAGCCACAAATAAATGATGACGCCAATGTTTCCACAATCTTGAGAAAAATCTCGCTGTACTAAAAACAGGGTTTACTAAAATTGCTATTATATTATTGTATGACACGGATAATCTACACATACATTTATACATGAGATTCCTGAGCGCAGCTGCACATGTGGGAACAGCGTTATGTGCAAACATGTGGCTGGCACTGCTCCATCTAGGCACTTTGAGTAGGAGCCTCAGGCCATCATTGTATGCCACATAAAGTTTGTGCAGGCTACTTTTTTTATATCTTCGCCATAGATGGGCTGTGTAAAATGAAGTACAGAAAACTTTAAAAAGAGCTACCTTCACAGAGGATGAACACATACCAAACTTTCTGATCAAAATATTAGCCTGTGCATACATCATGCAATACTGCCTACAAATGTCACGATCATCAGATAGGTCATCAGTTATGTAATGTCCCAGATATTTAATTTCATTGCATATATTGAGGACAATGCCAGATAAAGAGAAGTCAGGGGTTATCAGATGCTTATCTGCTCTACTTCTAACAATCATGACATTGCTTTTCTTAGCGTTATATTTGACATCAAAATCACATCCATATTGGGAGCAGACCCTTAGTAATTGTTGAAGGCCAGCACTATATGGGCATAAGATTACCAAATCATCCGCATACATTATGTGATTGATTGTGCGGTCACCAACTACACAGCCTGTTTTACAACAATTCAGGCGCTTTGATAGTTCATCCATGTAGATGTTAAAAAGGTAAGGGGACAATATACTTCCCTGCCTTACTCCGTTACCAACATTAAACGAGTCAGACAATGAGTTACCCCATTTGACATACATTAGTTGATGACCATACCAATAGACCATTTTTCTAATTAGATATTTGGGTACACCTCTGCTTTCTAACTTGCAGAACAATTTTTGATGATTCACGCGATCAAATGCTTTAGAAGCATCAATAAAACACATAAATACTGTGGTGTTGCGCAAATTATACAAATCTAAAATCTCCTGTAGCACAAAAATACACATGTCTGTACCATGTTTGGGTTTAAAACCGAATTGATTATCAGAGGTCAAAAGAAACTCTTCCAGCCTATTTAGAAGGACTCTTTCAAAAACTTTCGACAAACTACTAGCTAAAGCTATGGGTCGGTAATTCTCCAAGGAGCTAATCTTACCCGCTTTGTCTTTAATAGTGGGTACCAGAATGACAGATAACATTGATTTAGGTAGCAGACCATGTACTAGACAGCCAGTGAAACACATAGAGAGTAATGCACAGAGTTTTTTACTTGCATTTTTCAAATGCTCAGTGGATATGTTATCCATCCCACAGGCCTTATTGTCTTTCAGTGTCATAATTATATGATATATTTCTTGTGGGGATACAGTCACATTCTCATTACTGTGAATGCTTCCTATGTCAGAAATGTCACTTTTGACACAATTAAACAGCGCACTGTAGTGCTCTTTCCATAACTGAGTGATTTCTTTTACACCAGTAACACCATCAATAGTAGATGGAAGTGACGTTTTACAGTTATTTACTTTCTTTATTTCTTTCCAAAAGTCCTTAACATTATTATTTCCTAACTTTCTAGCAAGAGAGTCAGACCTCATAGTATTTTCACGTCTCCTTATGAATCTTAAAAAATGTTTAAAATTAGCATTTGCTTGTTTTTTGTATTCAAACAAGGGGCCATGTCTCTGTTTACCCGCATCGGCCCATGCTTTAAGAGCCCTTCTGGCCTCTGCATGATGTTCTTTTACATAGTCGTTCCAACCCGGCTTGGTGCTATGCAAGATGGTTTTATGCAGTGGCTTGCTTGAGATAAGGAGGGATTTCACAACATTCTCATACAGAGTACATAACTCAATACCATGTTGAGGGTCTTTACAATTCATATCACGGCATGAGATTGCTCCCTTTGGTAAGTATGTATTGCTGAACATGTCATTAGTTTGATAGCAATAATCTGATAGATCTTTTTCAGTCAAGTTATCCCATGCTATTTTTCCTGTACTTATATTATAGTCTACAGGCAAAACAGAAGGTATGCAATTCATGTTTACACATAAGGAGAATGGTATATGGTCAGTGGTGGCAAGGTCATAGTTGACACGAATTCCCAGAATGGAATCATGAGCATCAGCTGTACAGATACAATGATCTAACCAGGAAGTTGTATGCCATGATTCACTAATATAGGTGTAACTGTTGTTAGGCAAAAGTGCTTTACTAGAAAGAATTAAGGCATTACTGTGACAGAATTGCATTAAGTGCTTAGCAAATGTAGAATGTTTATCTGTAACATCTGCATTTAAATCCCCCACAATAAAAAAACAAGTGGATAGATTATCTTGCATAAAAGACATAATAAAAGACAGTCTATTAAGAAATTCGTCTTCGTTTTGAGGACATTCATAAGGTGTGTATATGTTTAAAACAATAAAATGTTTGTCTCCACAAGTAAATTTCAGCCCTATGGCCCAATCCACACCCAGTCTAATCACATCAACCAGTTGATCATATTTTTTGTGCCATAATATTGCAACACCACCAGCTATCCTTCCCCGAATTATTCTGGTGCTAAGGTCGGTAGTGGATTCACCAGCGCCGTAAAAGTCTTTGTGTATGCAATTCAGCTTCTCCAGGTCCTGTTTAGCTAAGAATGTCTCCTGCACACACAGTATATCACAAGTCTCCAGTAATTTGTCCACCACAAGGCGACGCGCTCTGTCTGTTTCACTGTGTCCAACACGCAGACCTCGCGCATTATATGACACAATATTAATATCAGTCATTTATTTATCAGGATCTGCGTGGCCGTCGCTCATTTGCGGTGCTACAGATGCAGATATGTTGTCTAAATAGTTATGATGTTTGAGCATCAAGTGTCATGATTATTAAAACAGGGCAGAGCCGAAACAGGATTTAAATCTGGGCAACCTGAGGCAACTTTCAGCAACCTGAGGCAACTTTCAGCAACCTGAGGCAACTTTCAGCAACCTGGGGCAACTTTCAGCAACCAGGGCAACTTTCAGCAACCTGAGGCAACTTTCAGCAACCAGGGCAACTTTCAGCAACCTGAGGCAACTTTCAGCAACCTGAGGCAACTTTCAGCAACCAGGGCAACTTTCAGCAACCTGAGGCAACTTTCAGCAACCAGGGCAACTTTCAGCAACCTGAGGCAACTTTCAGCAACCAGGGCAACTTTCAGCAACCTGAGGCAACTTTCAGCAACCTGAGGCAACTTTCAGCAACCTGGGGCAACTTTCAGCAACCAGGGCAACTTTCAGCAACCTGAGGCAACTTTCAGCAACCAGGGCAACTTTCAGCAACCTGAGGCAACTTTCAGCAACCAGGGCAACTTTCAGCAACCAGGGCAACTTTCAGCAACCTGAGGCAACTTTCAGCAACCAGGGCAACTTTCAGCAACCTGAGGCAACTTTCAGCAACCAGGGCAACTTTCAGCAACCAGGGCAACTTTCAGCAACCTGAGGCAACTTTCAGCAACCAGGGCAACTTTCAGCAACCTGGGGCAACTTTCAGCTTTAGCAATATGGGCCTCCGTTAGTGGTAAAAATATGTTCACGTGTCAAAATTTGGTGAAAAAAGTTCACTTTATGGAAGTGGGACATCCATCCATCCGTCCGTCCATCCGTCCATCCGTCCGTCCATCCATCCGTCCGTCCGTCCGTCCGTCCATCCATCCGTCCGTCCGTCCATCCGTCCATCCATCCGTTCTTGTTTCCTTTCTCTAGTTGTTTTTCTAGGTTCCATATTTAAGATCTCTAGACTTTCATTCCTTCTCATTCTCTGTATGTGTGACGTCATATCCGTCCAGTTAAGTGCCTAACTGTGTAAATGTGGATGTTTGTTGGACTGACAGAGTAAAACCTGTAGGAACCCTGGCGGCCGCTCAGAGGCAGAGAGGGGCGGGCCGTCTGAGCCGGGGAAGGGCGTTCTCTCTGCGGTCGGGCCGGGCAGAGTCATCCCGAGGGGTGGGTCCTCCGGCGGCAGAAAAGGAAAGCCCACCTTTTTTCATTGTTAAGGACGCGGTGGAATGTGATGGTTTGATCTCAAACGGACCAGGGAGGGGAAGAACCAGCGCGAAGGAGCGGGACTGAGCAGAATAAACAGCCCCCTCCTCTTCCTTCGGTCCAGCCTGGGAAATATGTGGAGCAACTTGTCCCGGTTCGTGTCGGCTGCCGTCCGCCTGAACTTTGTGGATTAATTCGAGGTTCTTTTGTGACCCGGCGGGGGAGCCGTTCAGGTAAATCTGGGCCCGGAATGAAGCGTGTTTGTGGAGGGGAATGTGTGTTCGGGTTCCCGAGTTGGACCCAGTCAGTTGGGACTGCAGGGTCTGAACTGCGGCAAGTTTTCTAGCCTTCCTCCGCGTCTTCGACCTTCTCCTCCTCCTCCTCCTCCTTCTTCTCCGCTCTGAAGGGAACCATCCAGGTTTGCAGAGGAAAGCCCAGGTGACTGGGACATTTTATATCCCGACTACATGCAGGATTCTGGTGTTTTTCTCCCGGTTTGATGCTTTTATTTCATGTTGACTTTAGTTAAACGTCAGCGCGACGTCACCGCGGGCCGCTGCATTTGATGCTGCTGTAATGAAGCGCAGGCTGCTGCTCACTGCTGTTCTGCTGGCTGATGTTTGGCTGTTTCTGAGTCCAGTCAGAAACAGCCTGGACTGTTCTGGGTTTCCCCGTCATCTGGGTCACCGGGGGTTTTTGCAGTTTCCTTTCAGTTCCTGAAGTCCTGCTGAAACTAAGATTACAGGTACTTCCTTACGCAAAATGTCCCCACCGAAGGGTGGGCATTTATCATATATGTTTGTCATTTATCGAGACGATATTATTGTCATGATGATCATTTTGATTTATTGTTTTAAATTTCTGTTAAAGTTTAAAAATCTGACTAAAATGTTCTTTTTACTGTTGCCTTTGCCCAGGGTTTTCAGTAAATCAAAAATATGATTAAACAAAGTCTCTGTATACAGTTTACTGATTTAAATCACACTTTAAGTATGCAGCATCCTGAAGAAGCTTAATTTAAATAGAAATGATTTTCAGGAGCAGCATTTGTTTGTTTCTCCATGCAGTTTACTTAAAAAAAGAAGAGATTTTTTTTTACCATATTTTTTATCATTATCACAACAATACTTCAAAATACTGTAATACTATTCTAAGTCTACTTAAAGCTACATGCCAGGTTTTTCTGTAAAGTCAACCAAACTATGGACTGTCGCATATGGAACAAGATTCCATGGTCAGTTTTTATTTTAGTTTTGTTATTTTCTTATTTCTCAATGTAAATAAATCTGGTGACATCACAAGGAATAAGTCAACTGATTGGTTTGTTCCAGTACGACCTTGTGTATTTTTCATAGATTTTCTTCCTTTATTTGTATGTTTTAATTAAATTCCTCCAAAGTTGTTCACTTATACTGCTCAGAACAATCATAGAAAACTTGCAGTTTAAGTTGATTTGAGGTGTTTTTCCACCTGACAGTCGGGTAGACTGTTTCCTAAATAAACCTGGAGTGGCATCAGATTTTAGCGGTTGTAGGATTTTTCTTTTGTCTTTAGTAAAAGCCCACAAGTAATTTATCCTGCTAGCACAGGATTAGCACCTTTGTTTTGGTTGTTTTTACCCAGAATGCCCAGTACTGTAGTCTACTTCCTGCTGTTGGAGCGGTCTCTGGTCCGCTTGGCGTTCACGTATACCAGAGTTCACGTCAACCGAACCGATACTGAGGTTTGTAGGCGGCCCAGAGGTTGATTCTGCTTTCATACCTCCCTAACCGCACTGAAGTTGGATTAAACTTCAGTTAGCGCTACGCTAACCGCTTGGTCAGCGTAGCAACCATTTGGTGTTGCTTTTAGATGTTCCTGGTGCTACTTGTTAGCTTCACCATGCATGCACCTGTAGTCTGCGCCTCCAATCTACACAAAAGCCAGGAAAAATAAATCCCCAAAATCTTCTTGTCAGAAGAGATGATGATGATGATGATGAAGAAAAAGTGGCATGACAGCATGTTATGGAAAATCCCTTACCTGTAGGCGTGAAGGTGATGAGTTGATTTGTTTTATGACTGGTGGGAATGGAAAGAAACTACAATATGACGGAAAAATTTAAATAGAAATGTACACAGATTTACCTGGTCACAGCTGTGGTGACAATAATTACTGGACTTTCTGTTGCTTGATCCATCATGGCTCACTGGTCAAACTGGTAAAACACTAAAGATCCTTCAACTCAAATGTTTCAGATGAAATCTGTCAAAAGTTTCCCATCTGGCACAAAACTTCAAATGTACAGAAAGATTAGGTTTTATATTCATGTAACTTTCACACACAGTAAATTCAGACAGATTTTCATGTCATGATAAACTAAAGCAAAAATATCCTATTTTCTCTCCATCATATTATTCAAGCCAAAATGTTTGTAATATTTAGGATTTATGCTAAGCTATGTTATAAAACACAACAAATTGGATTTTTTCCGCCTTCCCTGTTGTACAATTTTATCATAAATTTAAAGAACTAATAATAAGGTTAAAATGTGCTACAAGCTAAAGAAATGTATGAATATTTGCTTCAGTTAATCAAAAATAATTAAAAGAAAAAACTCAAAGACCCGGTAATTACTGTCATCAATAATTTATTTACCACTCTAATAGTTTAAACTATTCATGTTAGATTTAAGCATTAATATATTTAATATCCACAAAATAAATATATTAATGGTAACTACTCTAAAGTAGTTACCAAATTTTATGAATAAAAAAATGAATAATATGAAGAAACTTGGAGAAACACATTTCTTGTTGGCTAAAAGCTGGATATGCCATGTAGGGCTGAAACTAACGATTATTTTAGTAATCGATTATTTTGATGATTAAACTGTTTGGATTTTTAAAAAATCACATTCTACAGATTTTTCATTTAACCTCTTAAGATTTTTTGTACAAGATTAGAACTACATTAAAAGAGGCAAATGAATAAAATAAGAAAATAAAGATTCATTGCATAAAATGGGATAATTTCTTTTTAGTGAATTTGTTACATATTTATACACTTTTTGCACAGTTTTGGTTTTAATACAGTTTTGCATGTTGCTTTTTGAGTCCATATGTTCCAGTTAATGATTAATCAATTATTAAATTAGTTGATGATTATTGTGTGTTAGTTGCTTTTCTTTAAATCAGGGAGGCGACATGTTAATTGTTGCCTTTTCACAGTCAGTCACTTTTACTTGCTTGTTAAGCGTTTAACCTTGGAGGATTAAACCTGACTCATCAGGTTAGAAGTTGATATTCAGCGTAAACACTCTGCGGAGCGTTTTCTGTTTGACTATCTGTGTTTGCGTTTTGCTCATATGAGATTGAAAGTGCCGCGATGCGTGGCCTACAGAAACAAGGTGTCAGAGTCTGAACAGTACATGCCCTGGGCTGGAAGGCGGGCGCATGAAGGCTGGCGCATGAAGGCTGGTTGTGGTGGTTGGTGCAGGACTAATGTGCCAGGTGGGGCTCGTAAAGAGCAGCATGAGGGAGGGAAGGGAGACGGAGGGGACCTGCCTTGACCTGTTTCAGACATGAAGGGAGACAAAAAATGGGGGGGAAAAAAAATCCCTGATGACTTTTCAGTAAGGCTCGCCTCCCAGCCTGCTGCAGATTATGCCAACCGCCTGCCTCTGGGCACGGGCCGCTGCATGACAGCTAGTCGCGAGGGTAGATGTGAGAAAATGCTTTCTTTTGGTATTTTATTACAGCATTTGTGGGGGGAAATGGCAGCAGCTTTTTGAGAAAATCAAGAGTGAGATTCCTAATTTTCCCCCTGATTACAGGTTTAACCAAGCTTTTCAATCCTGGGAAATTATACTCCAGGTTGGGTTTGGTTAAGCTGACTGTAAGGAGGAATGATTTCCAGCACATTCTCTCGGGTGTTACACAGCAGTATAACTGCAGCCACCACCTGTCTATAAAGAGACTTTAATGCCAATAAATTAAGAGATTTTAATCCAGGAGTTGCTACGTTTGTCCCGTCTTCTCTTTTGATTGGTTTTGCCCTCTGCAGAGCGCCCTGTGGAACCGCCCACGCTGCTCTGGGTGAAACCAAAAACTAATCATTACGGTGTCCAATAAGGGTCATTATCAGCCTAAGCTCTGGACCTGGGGATTACCGAGTGACTGAATAACCGCTCTGGGGATTAAATTTAAATATTGAGGCTTTCTGCCTGGGAGAATCAGACCGCTGGGAATGTCGGTGGTAAAGTTCCTGCCACTCTGCATGACGCTGCTGTCAGTGTGGCAGATACATGTGAAATTTCAGAACATGGCTACCGGTTCCTCAGGGTTGGTAATAAGTGGGTAGAAAAAGTGATTTTGTTTAAAATCATTTAGAGCAGGAAGGACTTAAAGAGCTGCCTGCAGTGGAAATGAATAAAATGTGGTTTTTTTATGTCAAGGTAATTTTTTCTTAACTGTAACTCAACCTGCAGCCTTAAGAGTTCAGATTTGAAGCTGTTTATTTCAGGGAGTTATCAGTTACTAATTACTTTACTAATCGATTATTGTCAATTAATTGGATAAAAAGAAATTGACGCATTCTGCAGATTTTTCATTCAACCACTTAAGCTTATTTGGTGCAATATTGGGAATGCAAATAGTCTATTTCCTTTTTTAGATAAGAAAATAAACATTTTATTGCCTAAAATGAAATACCTCTGACATCAACATGTGAAAAGACGATCCAGGGCATCGCAGGGATAGTTTGACTTTTTTTTGATTAACTGATAAATAATTGAATAGAAAAAGGTTAACATGAGATTTCTAATTACAGAGTTTGAACCAGGTGAATGTAAAATGGCCACTTCAGGAGTTCTGGGTGGAAAATATTTATATTTACAGGTTTTTCATCTTAAATGCAAAATGTTTGGCTTTTTTTTTGGAGAATAATGGCAAAATAAACAAAACCTTTAAATGCATCGCTTGGATTAGGCCACGCCCACTTGCATGGATCAACCTTGACTGCATGTTACGTTTACTGATCATGTTAAAAAGAAATTGTCAAATTTAACAAATTTCAAAGTTTTAATGGCGGCTGGTGGAAAAATTAATTGGACACAGTAAATCTTCTTAGTCAAATTATTAACCCTAAATACTGAAACTTAACCAGTTTCAAAAACATCCAGCATCTGGAAGTGCTGCAGTATGGAGAAGTTTATGTATCACAAACATAAAGAAAACGTCTCGTAAATTGCTTTATAAAGCAACAGAAAACCTCCAGGAACTTTCTAAAACACTGTTGTTCCTCTTCCTTCATCAGATGGAGGGAGCAGAACCATTTTATCAGGAGCAAACATTTACAGGGCTCCACACTCTATAACTACTAGCACTTACAGTACTTTAAAAACAAGAATTATTTTACAGTCACTAAAATACTAATGTATTGTTATTTTCACATTTTCATTTTAAAAGTGTAAAGTAAACTCACCCAGAGGTGACAGAGGATCCAAACATTGACTGAAAGTAAGAGACGCAATCCTTCAACATGTTTTTACTCAAGTAAAAGTAAAAGGATCCGTCTGAGAAGTTACTGAAGTAAGAGCAAAAAAGTATTTGGTAGAAAGTCTGGTCAAGTACTGAATAACTTATCAAATTATAAATAATTCAATATTTCAAAATTACAGTAATTAATAAAAGAAAATGTTTCCAAATCAGTTTGTTTCAATAAAAACCTTCAGAAACTTGGACAATAAATGCAGGTGTGTGAACTTTTGGTTTGTTTTTCATTCAGTGGGTAGAAAATTTGGAAATTTAACTCAAGTGAGAGTAGAAATACTTCTTAATAATTACTAAAGTAAATGTAATTAATGTAACTCTATGTATCCCTGAATACTCCTGCTGTGTAAGCTGCAGTGAACATCCTGATTGGCTGCAATCGATACGTTGGCTGGATTTAGGACCGGATGGTGTCGGTGTTGGGGTTTATTAGCGGCGGTCCAGTTTTTAGCCTCGGTTTCCTGTTGGACCAGGAATAGCGCAGCGGAGGATGCAGAGTGATGTTACAAACTCGGACCTGCTTGAAATAGCAGCGATGAATCATGATGTTTCCCATGTAGCGTTGTGTAAAAGTGTGTAAAAGCCCACTCACGTTCTTTTATGCGTGGGTGTGTGTGTGTGTGTATTGTGATAACGCAGTAAAGTGCGGAGCTGCATCCTGGACAGAGGTTTGTGTTGACAGAGCGCAGGCCAGCTGCAGCGCCGTCGGTTTCACAGAAACTCAGAGGAAGGTGGCTGGACGCCAGAAAGACGCGTCGCTGCAGGAAACCTGGAAAATAATTCATTACATTTCATTTGTCTGAGCATTAATTTTATTTTCTCATTGTTTTTCTGTAGCACTTTTTGAATACTTTCCATCAACATCCAGCTAAACATTAGCCTAGCCACGGTTAGCTGCTAGGTAGCGATAGCAGCTTCTGCATGTGAATTTTTGACTCATTTCTGCAGGTTTTGACATGCATCTTCAAAACAGTTTTAAGTCCAAAGTCCAGGCTCCTCTGATAACATTGATGTCTTTTGCATTTGATGGACAGTTAGAAAAAAACTAATCTCTCTCTCTCTAAACTAGAATCATGGATCCTTGTCTCTTGGGTTCTATTTGTAGTTGAAGGATATGTTTTAATAATGGTGTCCAAGAAAACCAGATCAGTCATGTATGCTTTACTGTATAGCAGCGGCGCGTTAGCAGCGGCGCGTTAGCAGCGGCGGGTTAGCAGTGGTGCGTTAGCAGCGGCGCGTTAGCAGAGTCAGGTTAGCAGCGGCGGGTTAGCAGCGGCGCGTTAGCAGCGGCGCGTTAGCAGCCCCAAACGTTGAGGCCGCAGTTTTCATGTCGGCCGGTGATGGGGCCTGGGTCGATGTTGTTGATGAGAAGTTTGAACAAAGATGCGTTTTGAATGTTTTTGTGTTTTTCTTCTAATTCGTCCCTTTCTGGCATTTCAGACCAGTTTTAGTAACGGAGTATTTATGGAATAATAAGTCATCAGTTATTTTTAATTTTGCTGGAGTCGAGGGAAGAGTAATATCTTAATCAACGTTCCTAACGTTTTGTAATTATTTCACTATGCATGGACGTCTGAATATGAAAAAAACAATAATAACAAATTTCCAGCAAATTTTGAATCATTTTTTGTCCCTTCGCAACATCAGTTTTTAACAGCAATCAAGTATTTATTCATGGTAATTTAATTTCAGCAGTCAGAAATGATTGTGGTAATCATACAAACTTTTTTTGTCCACTGTCCAACCTTAACTGTAAAAGTGTTACTTTTCCCTCGTTTCTTCCTTCTGTTTATCTTTATTTCAGTGCAGCAGCAGCAAAGTGACAGTTTTACACATAAAGAGTAACTTGTAGTAATAAAAACAGATATAAAGGAGACAGAATGTGTTGTCTGTCCAGGTATTTCTACGTCTCGGGGCACTTCTGCTTGTTTTTGTTCCCGTCCAGGTAGATCTGTCATCAGATAGTAGAGACTCTGCGTCCTTCTCTCACTGAGCTGTAACTAAAAGAACTTTTTCAGCCCAGAGTTCACATGACAGAGTGACGTTCACTCTCACTCCGGTCATGTCAAAGCACGAACCTCTCTGCTTTTATAGAAATGTTTGACTGATTTTATTTTGTTGAAAGTTTTATGGAGTTTTTTTTGATAACTGGATTTCTAAAACCAAATGCAGAACCTGTTTTAATCTATTTTTTTTTATTTGTAATTTAAGAGCTGCGTTAAATATTACCCAAACTGCCTTCTGTTGCTTCTGCAGCAACACTAAAGACGTTGCATGCAGGGATTCTTTGGATTTATTATGTCAGACTGCATTTTGCCTCCTGTCTTCTGTGATAGTTTCTCCTCTGAAACGTTGCATAACTGCTCTCCAAATATGCCAGCCTCCAAACCGACATATCTCCTCTTTACTGACCTGTGGAGGATTTGATTGGGCCACTGGGTAGTTATCAAACACGTTACATGAGCAGATGAATCGGGAATTGTTTTCACCAAATAATCTGTTCACTAACACAACAACTCTGAAATTCAGTGCACTGCAGTATCCACTGTATTTGATTTGGGTTCAATGTGAAAGAAAGATGTAAATTAGAATACAGGTGTAGGGTGGAAAGAAGATGTCTGGCAGGTGAAGCATGTGTTAATATTTCCTCCTAAATAAAACATTTAGAAGTTACCTGATTAATTGACATTTTTGACTGTTTAATCATATTTGCACAGCTACAAAACATAGAATAGAAATGTCCTTTATTGTCCCAAAGAATTCGTACTTAACCACAGCAAAGCTGCAAACATGGATGATGCAAACTCCAAAACAGACAAATACAAAAACACAAATGAAACAGAAAAACTCTGCAAACAAAATTTTGCAACAATAGAAAATGAGAGCAAAGGGTAAAACTCCACAAATACTAAAAACACCAAGTATGAAACGCTGAAAACTGGATAAAACATAAGTCCTCCAGGCCACTAGGGGGAGTCGACCAACAAATCGTCTGGGGCCAGACTCAGTAAAGATGGGATGTTGTGACTTAATAGGATGTTAAGAAGAAAGTTGGAGGAAAGAAGGAATAGCTGAATTATACTTCATGTCTTTTGTGCAAAATGCATCAGGATATTTCTATGGGTGATGCTACCGACTGGCGACCTGTCCAGGTGACCCCGCCTCTCGCCCGGAACGTTAGCTGGTGATAGACACCAGCACCTCTTGACCCCACTAGGGGATAAAGGTGTTAGAAAATGGATGGATGGATAATACTACTGACTCCAGACTCCCCCTACTGGTCTGGAGGACTTCTGCTTCAGCGTTTGCAGCTTTTCTTATTTGCAGTGTTTTCTCTTTTTGCTTCTACTTTCTGTGGTTGCAGTGTTTTTCTGTTTTTGTGTTTTGGAGTTTCATTCATGTGTTCGCATTGCGTTTCACCGTTTGCTGCGCGTTTGCACCTGTCAGCCACCGTAGGATTCAGATGATTTATGAAAAGCTGTAAAAACAGATGAGCGCTCACTGCAAGACTTATCTCCATGTTATATAACGCTCAGCAGTAGCATCCATCCAAACGTACTCCTCCTATCAGGATTTATTAGCACGCTTCCTGAAACCAGATGACTGTTCTGCTGCTTTGGGTTCCCAGAGTGTCTGATGTCGGATTATGAGAACGCGACAAAGACGTCGCAGCATCAGGTCCAGATATTGGTGGATCATCTTCACTTCGGTTTGTTTAGTTGTTGAGCTTTAGAGGAAGTGGTTTCTGATCGGAGTCACCTTCTGATCTGTAAAGCGTTTAGTAAACCAAATGCTTCTAGATTTAAAACCTTCCGTCTTCACAGCAGGCCAGTGGCCTCTTCCTCCTCCTTTCCCCCACAGTTTGCTGCAGACTGCTGAGAAGAATGTGCTAGTGACTGATAGTTGTTGTGATAATGTTTAATCAGGCCTCACATGGTTGGAGTTTGGACTGTATTGACCAACAATGTGGGTCACTCTGCTACAGTAGCCTTGTTGTTTGCACTGTCAAGTTCAACTGAATGAAAAGGGTTTAGTTCTGATCATTCAGCGGGCGTGCATCATCATGTTTGCAACCTTTCAGCTCTGCTCGGGCTTGAAGCGCACCACAGTTATGTTCTTTTCCAGTTCGATGTATGAAAACAGCAGCACAAGGTGATGTTATCTTTGGAGAGCTGCTATCAGTGATGGCAAAGTCTGCAGCTTAAGTGTGAGTTCATAACGTGAGGATTTTTATGGTGAATTGTTCAGAGAGGAGGAGGAACCTGGAGAAATCTTATCTGAGAGACAGTAGCCTGGAGACTTAACAAACCGGCACCAGGGAGTCGGAGCGGTCGATTATTTTTACTATGGTTCAGGTTCCCGACGGCCGACGTACTAAAACTCCTCCTGTGTGTTTTGGGGTTTTTCACACTCAGAGTTTAACAGTGATAATTTGGTTTATTTAGCATAAGAGGGAAAGAAGGGGGTTAATTTTTTGCAAATTCATATTTTCACCATGTTGTTCATTCATTCATAAATGTCTGTTTCAAACTAAATATTTACTTAGTAGGCGAAAAATTTAGTTTGCAATTGTTTAGCTCCAAGCTAAATATTTAGTTTAGAAACTAAATAAGCAAGTTAATATTTAGTTAGCAAACAAAATAATATTTATAAGTGTAAATAAATATTTAGCTTAGTTTGGAACCAAATATCTAGATAATTGATCCTAAGCTGTTTTTTTTCTCTTATTTCCTCATGTGCCAAACTTTTTCTGCTGTTCCTGGTTTTAAAGCCTCTATAGATAAAGTTGATGATGAAGCTATATACTTACTTTGAAGCTAAACATTTAGCTTTCTAATTAAATACTTAGTTTGAAACTGACATTTATAAATGAATGAATAACATGGTGAAAAAAATGTGACTTTTTTCCACTGTAATAAATTATTGCTGTAAATCTTTGACTGTGTATTTTTGCAAACTGCAGCCCATAAATTTGTCTGCTTTGCTCTCGTTGGCCTGTCAAAAATGGCTGCCAAGTCGACCCTGTGAAAAAAACAAAAAACAAAACATGGAAGAGGTGCAAAGGAAGCAGACTTCAAACGCCTGTGGGAGGAAGTGGAGGAAGGGAGCGCGGCGTTTTAACGTTGCTTGTGAATTCCTGGGACACTTTATTTTCTCAAAGTGCTTTTTCTTCATTAACCGGCCCTGTGATTATCTGGTCGTGCCGTCTCCTGGTCCTTCACCTCACTTAACAGAAGACCCCCCCACACTGCCGCTCCGCCCCGCCGCTCCTCTGCTCCAGGAGTATTTTTGGAACGTAATGAAAAGAGAAATCTGAACTGCTTAGCCTTAAAAGGCATGTCTGGGTCAGCTGGGTGGAAACTTGCGGTATTAATGCCTGCACATTTTCTGTGTGAGTGGGTCATCTGTGATTTTCAGTGTGTGTGTTGATGCTGTGAGGAATTCCTCGGGTTGGGGGGAGATGGGTGGGCTCCGTCTCCAGGAAGGGAGGGAAGGGGCATATTTGGCATATTTCAGGAGCCTTTTCCGTCTGGTTCACGGTGCGTTCTCGAAGCGTGGGCAGAAGAAAGCTGAACATCTTCTTCTGAAGGTGGTGCAGGCAGGACTCACACCTCACCTCCATGGAGTCCTGACCCAAAAATCAACCCACCAACGTGGTGAACGGTTATAAAAACGCCGCCTCACACCAGGGCAGAAACACACAGCTGTGACGCCCCCCCACCAAGTCAACCTCAGTAACGTCCATAAACGGCTACATGTTGACCCAAACTCCCTCATCCAGCACCGGGTTTGGACTGGACCTCTACTAGCCTGCCTCTGTGGCTTTCCGGTCACTTCTGCCTCGGTTTAAAGTATTAGACTCTGTTATTTGCTGTTGGTTGGCCTCAGAATGATGTGCTGACAGTTCAGGGCCTGGCGGTTTGCTGAGGTCACTGCGAGGTTGAAGATGAATGTTAAGAGACGATCTGAGAAATTTCCTGCTAATAAGAAGTTTAGTTCACTTTGTTCATGAAGGGATGGAGATGTTCAGCGACAAAACTCAGAGACTCTGTGGGGAGTAAAGATGGTAATTTTCACACCTGATAGTCCGGCCGACCCGGTTCTACTGGAACCAGAACTCCATCATCTGCTCCACCTCCAGCTGCTGTGGTTCTGAGTCAAACCAACCTGTTCCCCTCCTGGCCTGTGGGGGCGCTGCACCAAGAACCACTGACGGAAACGACACAAAAACCTCTGAAGACGCTGAGAGCAACTTCCTTCTTCACCAGATGGAAACAAGATGGAGGCATCGGATTTTAGTGTTGGAGGATTTCTCTTTAGTCTTTCTATCACTGGCGCTAGACTAGCAGGTCTACTTGACCTCTGACCTCTGGTCCTAAAAAGCTCAACCTGGATTTAAGTGAATTCTAGTTCAGTTTGAATTCATATGTGAATGCCAAGCAGACCAGACACCGCTTCAAACGCAGGAAGTGGACTACAGCGCAGGGCATTCTGGGTAAATACAATCAAAACCAACATGCTAGCCTAGCGCTAGCAGGAGAAATGGCTCATGGTCTTTAGCCAAAGACACAACAGAAATCATCCAGCCGCTGAAACCTGACTCCTCCATTTTCCTTTATGTTTCATGAAGAAGGAAGTTGCTCTCAGTGTCTCCAGAGGTTTTTGAGTCGTTTCCTTCAGTGGTTCTTGGTGGTCTGATGAACTGGAATAACCAGAGGCTTAATCTGTTTGCAGAGAACAACTGAAGACTGTCAGAGTTAGTTTCTGAGTCTCTGTTCTTTGCTCGTGTTCAGATCGTCTCTGTGAACAGTTGGAGGAATTTCCACAATGATTTTCACACGTTTTAGTTTCTTGTCCGCGGCTCGTTGAATAAAATTCCTCCTGCAGATTTTGTTTCCTGTGATCATAAAAACATTCATGTTCTCACAGAGAGGAATGCTGGTTCTCTCTCCTGCCGATGAGTTTGTCTCCCCTGTTTCTGTATTTTAGCAGGTTGGTCTGGACTCTGAAGCCATTCATGTTAGGATAAGTTTTCAAGCCAAGAAAATATTTTCTCTTCCATATTTTTCTGCTCTTTCTTTCGTTTGCCTCCTGTTATCTCTCTGCGCTCCTAAAGGGCATCTGCAGGCCGGGTTTCCAGGTTTTCGCTCGGTTCCATGGATACTTATGGCGTTTCCTTTCCTGCTGATTATCTGACTGGACCAGCACAACGCTCGTAAAAATAGACTCGGTGAAGCTGCTTTTACTTGCAGTCATAAAACTTCTTCTTGTCAAATTTTAAAGATACTGCATATTTCTCTTGCATTTTATAATTTTGCACAACATTAAAGTTATGGTTGTGTTGTGGAAAGATGTAGAGAAGTTTGGGAAGCTGTTTCAGCCTGAGCTTTGTGACGTTTAAAGCTCAACTAACCCCTATTTGAAAACGTAGTCATTTTGAAAAATGTATCCAAAGTAGGCGGAGCCAAGAGCCACGGGGGGCGTGGCCAAGTGTGGGGATAAATGGAAGGGGTTAATTGTTGCCAACTAAGCAACTTTGTTGCAGTATTTAGCAACTTTTCAGAATTTGTTTTTATTTTAAATTTAGTGACTTTTTCTGTCATTGAGGACTTTGATAGCGACATGCAGCATCAGTCGCACTGACATAAACGAGCAGCGTGTTACCAATAACTTGCTAGAAATAACCTGGAATGATGCAAAAAAAGTATTTTCATTGCAGTTTTGCAAAAACCACAGATTTTGATGCAACTTTTTATCAAAAAGCTCAATTTTTTCTTTCAAAATGGTGTGATTCCATTAAGTAAATATGTTTGTACTTCTGATTTGTTCAGTTTCAGTCAATGAAAACGCAGCTGGTTTGTCGTTCGCCTGCAGTCAGAGCAGAGAGGAAACACACTCCACTCTGTGTTCACATTTTAAATAAACGCTACCGATCAATGCTAACGCTTGCAATTCCAACTGCTGACTCACCACCAGGGGGCGTCTCTGAGTGAGATGGTTTTATCCCAAACATGGGGGCTAACCAAGTTGGACCAATAGGAAAATCCAACTGCAGTAGCCACAGTTCAGCCCACAGAGGGCAGCACTGAGGCAGTTTTATGCTTATTTACATGAAAAACTTACAATTTGCTCAGAAACATAAAGCTAGCGCCGTTAAGAACCGATTTATTCGTCTTATCTGCAAAAAAAGGTTGATTAAGGGGTTAACTACTCTACATAATAGTTTTTTAAATGTATTATTTAATTGATTAATCACTAAATGGCTGATTTTAGGAGTGCAGTCTGCATCTTTTTGTCTCTCTACTCTCCCTTCGTCGTCTCTTCGCCTCCGTCTGCGGAGCCACAAAAGGTAACGTTGGGACAGCTGCTGCAAGGAGGCGAGTGCTGAGAAAATCATAACCTGTGGACTCCTGCAGACACTGAAGCCTCCACAGGAATCCCTTAAACACTCCTAAGTCTGAGAGTGGCTCATTCATGCACAAACACAGCTGAATACCAGGCATATTTCATTATCCGGCCTGCAGACGCCTCTGTCTCTTTCTCTGCGTCTGTTTTCTCTGGGTTTAACGAAACTTCATTTCGTCAGGTAGATTCAGTTTCATTTAGCTCTCTAAAGAGTTTTTTTTTGCCACTTCTCTGAGTTTTGCACCGTCTGACCCTTCAGATAATTTGTTGGGAGTCTCTAAATGTTTGTCAGTTGTGAAAATTATTCTCGCTGTAGAATAATTTGGAAATGTTCCTTTAACCCCTTAAATTAATGGCCTGTTTCCACACCTGCGTTGATTATTTTCTCCAACGCAGAAAATAACCAAAACTCCTGCTTTTATACAATCCACCATCTTTATTGATAATTTGTGAATTAAACCTGTTTTATTAGCAGCACTAGTGTCATATTTTCTTTCTTATGACTGCTCTTCATTGGTTTAGTTGAGACCAGACTGTATCATCCAGTTTTTGGTAGAAAGAGAAAAACAATAAATCATGCAAATGGAAATTATTGAGTTGTTTTAATTCATCATGTGATTCATTGGTTTACTGCTTATTGCAACTAGTGTTGCTTTCTTTACTATCTGTGTAAGGAAGAAAAAGTTTGATGTTTGTTGGCTTTTCTTGCTGTTTTGTGGCGTCTTCCTGCTCCCCTCCCGTCCTTACAGTCCTGACCTGTTAAAAAACAATGATATTGAGTAGTAGAGCCGTCCCACACTCTGAAAACTTTCATCCCTGCATGACTCGGCGGTCCTCTCCCGTTTCCTCTGTAGGTGTGGATCTCAGAAGAATGTGGTTGAATTAGCGTTTTATCTGCAGCTGAGCTCCCAGCCATGCCGAGCATTGAGACACGGCTGCCTTAAAAGGAAACGGCAGCAGCCAATCGCTGCTGCTCTGCCAGTCAGGGAATGACTCCGTGCTGCATGGGCAGAGTCCGGCATGCTCGCACAAAACAAGGAAGTGTGTGTGAACTGACGGCACAATGCACTGGTTATTAATTCTTTAATTAATTCCTAACCTCACTAATGCGGCTGGCGCGTTGCTGCTGTTTCTAATGTTTGAGCTTAGAAACAAAACAGGAAGCAGTTGCATCAGTTTCACCTTAAATGCTCAGAGTGAAAGTTTGTTATGAAAAAAACGAGCAAAGAAACTGTTCTTTAAAAAAACAACAACATCTCTTCTTCTCAAGCTGCTAGAAATGCAAAGATCTGAACTTTGTGGCCAATTTCTGCAGTTTATGTAAAACTTAACCAACCAGCCCCGATTCTGGACAGCTGGGATTTCCTCTTCAACGTATTAGCAAGTCCCCCAAATAAACTGAAGATAAACTGTCTGAATTTATATTCATTTTCATGTAAATGTGTTTAATTCTGCAGTGTTTTGCCTATAAACTGTCTCAGTGCTGCCCTCTTTGGGTTGAACGGTGGAACATGTTAGCTTTTTAAATGCAGCTTTTGTGTGCCCTCTGACCTTGAAATACCTCACTGATGGTGAAAATGGCCGACATTAGGTGTTCTTCCTCCAGGGACAACTTCCACACTGAAGAGTGGTGTTGTTGCTACAGCCTGTTAGCTCTGATGGGGTAAATCTCTGGGTGCACTGATCGATTAGGCCACCAGGGGGCATGTGTGAGGGCAACAAACGTTTCACAGGTATGAATTTTTCTCAGTAAAATTAAAAGTTTATTAAGGCTGCAACTATTGATTATCTTGGTAATTGATTAAGCTATTGATTTTTTTTTTTACGATTAATTGGATAAAAGGCATGTTGTGTACATGTTTTATGTAACTTAAGCCTTTTTTTAAATAAAATATCAGAAATACATTAATAGATTCAAATAAACAGATAATTTAATACATTTTTTAAATTAAGAAAATAAACATTTTACTGCCTAAAATGCAGGATAGCAGCCTTCCTTTAGGAGTTTAGGCTGAAACATATTTACAGACAAAAATGTTTTCAACTTAAATTCCTGGTTTTGGCTTGATTACAGCTCTTCATATGTTGGTTTTTTTTTTGGTAAATGACCGTTTTTGAGTCTGAATACATCAGTTAGCGGTCAGTCAGTTACTAAATTGGTTGACGATTAATTCAGTTATCGATTAATTGTTTCAGCATTGGCTGGTCAGATTTTTATTTTTTAAATGGCCGTTTTCTGGTGGACCAGCAATCGGTGGGCACCTTGGAGAAAACAATGTGTGTAATTTTTACTTTCTTTCTCTTTTTTTTGAGTTTCTGACCACCAGGTCAGCAGTCACAGTGAAAATCAAAGATCAGGCCGATGTTTTCACAGGAACCGATCTCATTGGTTGACTCGGTTTTGCATCATTTTTTCTCCTGTTCTAGTTTTTCTCGTGAAAATCCCTCATGCGACGTTTAGGGGGAGAGCCGACACGTGTTGCATCCCCAGGTTCTGCTGAGTCGGCCGCTGGGCCGTTCCTGCGCCGCGTGACGCAGCCGCTGGAGCCGTTCTGTGACATTGTTAGCTGTCAGTGGGGCTGAATAATGAGGAGCTGCTGGGAAACGGCCGGTAGCGTGTGAACGTCTCGGCGGCTCTTTGAAAAGCTGGGAGTTATTAAACATTAGGGCTGGTTCTGCAGGTTCACGGTGAAGTTCAGGAGCTGAATGGTTTTCCATCTGACGAGCGCAGAGGTGAAGGTTTGGCCCCACCTTGCTGCGCTGCAGGAATGCAGCAGGAATGCAGATGAAGATTCAGACTCTGCTCCACTTTTCATCGCTGCTGCGTCTTTTTATCCCTTAAATCTAAATGAATAATTTTATTTCGGCCTTTTGCTTTTCTTTGGTCTTCCTTTGCATTCTGTTCACTGTGTTTGATTTGGGCATTCCTTTCCCCCTTAGCAGACAAAACAACCACTGACCCCACTGAACACACACACACACACGCTCTCCCCTAATCACACACAGGAAATGGGCTCCCACGCAGGCTCGGCCCGCCTGGCTGCTGAAAGCCAGGACGGGCCTTAAGGCCATGAAATGTTCTCCAGGAAAACAAACGTTCCCTCGCTGCTTCTTCTCCCTTCAAATTCTCGTTTATCTGTCTGAAAACGTTCCTTCCTGCACTTTAAGGTTCATTTTGTTGCAAAGATTTTCAGTTTCTCTGTTGGTTCTTGTTCTGAAAAACTTTAAAATTGATGCAGAGTCCATCATTACTATCATAAACTGTTTCTTGTATTATTTTATTATTTTAACAATGTCACTTTTTTGATGAGAGCAAAGCTAAATGTTACATTGGGAATCGCTGCCTGTCATCCCTCCTATCAAACCTGAGGTTGGCAGCATCATGCTGTGAGGAGGCTCTTCAAGAGGATGGAGCTAAATCCAGGAAAACCCTTTTGAGAAAACTTTTTACAGGCTGCAGATTGTAAGAATAGAATGACCTAGTCAAAGTAACAACCAACATTCAATTGAGAATCAGTGAATGTTAGTCTGATCAGTTCATCAGAAAAAAATTTAAGAAAAAGGCATGGCACACATTTCAGATTGAATCATGTTTTTCCTCTAATTCACAATTATTCTCTGCTTTTTGTTGTTTATGATGTAGAATCCCAATAAAATGCGTTAAAGTTTGCGACTCAAGCTGCAGGTGAACTGGATCTGCTGCTGGGAAGCAACGACTGGCGCCGAAATAAATAAAAACAGTAACAACTGGAGGAAAACTGGAACTATGCTGTGCGTTTCTTAAACTAAAACATTCTAAAATCATCGATTTAGAAGGATTTTCGTCTTTATGAATCTATTTATTAGCCTTTCGATCTAATATGAAATAGATTTTGTATTTTTTTCCCCACACTGGAAGTTTACATCAGCGGTCGGCAAAAGTTTGCGACAAAACACTCGGTTGGGTTTTTCAGCGATAATTAATAATTTTTTTGGAAATGTTATCTGTTGAGTGTTATCACATCACAATATTTTAATCCTTTTCAATTCTGCACCTAAAAATGAACCAAAATATGAAAAAACTATAACTACTAATAAAAACTAAATGAAATCGAGACTATAGTTAATTAATAAAAAGAAGCAAACACACTCTAAAAACAAATTAAAACCAAATTAGACAAACAAAATGAAATCCGTGATTGCACCTAATCACACACACACTCACACTCACACTCACACTCACACACACACGCATGTTTTGGTGCTCAGCAGAGTCTGGCGCTCGGCTGACGTTGGGATCGGCGTTGAGCGTGAGAAAGTGAAATGATTCAGCAAATCCTGATGTTGTGGGTCTGACTGAGCGCCGGCGCCGTCCTGCAGGCGCTGAGTGGCGGGAGGAGCTGCAAACCTGGAGCTTCACGTCCGTAACCGGATCGTCCCTCTGAGCACAACGCCGACTCCAGCTGTAAACTTCACTGTTGCTTAAAACGTGGAGGTTTAGCTTACTGATGCTTTATGGATTTATTTTATATGAAGTACTGTGGACATTTATTTGCTTTGCTACAGATTTCTTCTGTTTTTGCAGTTTTTAAATAACTATCTCATTATTTATGAAGCAAAAATAAAAATCCATAACACTAATGTATCCAGATTAATTGAGATCATGAACGTCCTCAAGCGGCCGGCTGTTGGTCCAACAACAAATTTTGCTTAAATTGTCTGAAGTTACTGCGATAAACAATAATATTGTGGTTTTCTGACCAATTTAATGGCATAATAATACAAGAACACATTTTCACAGATCAATACAATTTAAATTCTTATAAACATTTTAACACTGGAACAGGACGACATTTTAAATAAATAAAATAGTCATTTTTGTCTTTTCTCTCTTTTTCTACCAAAAACGGTGATAAAGTCTTCGGTCTGGATAATTTGTCTGCATAAATTTTATTTCTTGTTTCTGTTGTTTTGTTTAATTCATCATGTGATTAATGGATTTGCCTTTTAGCAATAAGTTATGGCAATAATAGTTTATCGTTCAGCAAAAGCCTAGTGATCTGTTTATGTCTATATTTGGTTGTTTATGTTGAATTTGTCGACCTCACAAACAAATAAAAACAAAGAAAATTGGTTCTTTATGGCAGTGTTATAGTGAGACTCCTGGCCTAGTCAAATCCAGAATTTGACTAGGCCAGTTGGTTACTCAAACCAACCTTGGGTAGCTCAGGTTGGTTTGAGTAACTGTACCGTAATAAATCCTGGTTTGGAAGCTGCGTTTTATTTTTCTTTCTGTTTTGACTGAAACACGGAGGAGCGTCAGGCTAAAGCTAACGGTGGAAAAACGGGTCCTCCTCCCTCATCCTTTAAATTCAGTCCAGACTCTTGGATCTGGACTCGACTTAACCAAACATATGGAACGCTACTGTCATGGAATGCTGCGAGTCGGCAGTGTTTCCTCCTCCTGTGTGTGTGTGTGTGTGTGTGTGTGTGTTTGAAGCAGACAAGAGCTTCTAGGATGTTGATGATGATTAAGATAATGTGTGTGTGTGGGGTGTGTGTGTGTAAAAGTGCCTCTGCAGACGGCTGAATGGGGCCTTCTGTTGTGCTGGCCAAACATTGCCTGTCTGCTCACACATGAGTCCCACATCTGAGCCGTTAGCTCATCCTTAGCCGGTTAGCTTGACTGAACAATCTCCCCTACAGTGGCTGCATTGTCAGCCTCCGCTCCTGCCAACTGCACCAGATGACATTGGTGAAAGATGGCGTGAATGTGTGTGAGTGTGAGTGTGTTTGTTGATATCATGATGCTCCTCTTTTACTAACCCCATGTCCTCTGTGTGTGTTCCTGCAGGATGGAGGGATTCTGGAGGGATGTGTAACGTCCTGAAGACGAATCGTTAAAGTAAGTCTGATTTCCTTTTTTTATCTCTTTGCAGAAAAGCTTTCAATAAAACCCAAAAAACATTCACATTCCTCAAAGTGTTTCCACAATTTGTCACATTTCCACCACAAACGTGTCCAGATGTGGCATTTTAGACCAACGCGAACATGAGAGAACAATCGGCACCGTGAAGAGTCCAGCAGCCTGGCTTAGCAGCGCTAACTTTTCCCTTAGCGCTTTAAAGTTTTTGCTAACTTTGAAAAAGTTTGCTGATCGCTCCCCTAATGTAATTTTTCTTGATTAATTGGCTGTTTTGTAAAATTTCTGTGGATTAAAGTTCGACATCGATGTTGACGTTTTGGTTATTGACTGTTAATCATTTCTAAAGTCGTTAGATGTTTATATTCTTGCTTTTAGTTTGGAGTGGGTATAGGTAAATGTCATGCTGTTGATGCTATATACGACGTAATGCATGTTGCTGACACATGGTGGGCATCAACATGGTTGAATTTAGCTTGCAGTAAATACAAAGTTTATATAAAGATTTAACGTTAGTTTTGACTAAATATAATGTTGATGTAGCGCTTTAGCATTACCTTCCATTAAAAACAATTTTCTATTTAGCTACGGTAGCCCAGATGGGATAAACTGACCTCTGAGCATCATACAGGGAGAGAAGGAGAGTCGCAGCGAGTCGCTTTACTCCTTTTGAACAAGTCGTAATCTGTCGGAGGAGAGGACTTCATGTCGTTACAACAAGGCATAAAACTCATTAAAACAAGAAAGTTTTACATCTTGGTTTTTTTATGATATTTTTTTATTTTATCTTTCATGTGAAATACAGGTAAACATTTGTACATTATAAAAAGGAGTATAGAACATGAATTCATATACCTGTGCGTATGTCAATACATAACCAGAGGAGAATAAATAAATAAAATAGCAACAAAAAAACAAAATCTCAGCTTTAAATAAGATCCGCTGCTACAAGAAAGTTTTACGTCTCATTAAAACGAGATTCGGCTCCTGAATTTATCTCCAAGCTGTTAAATGCTTCCATATAATGCAAACCCAAAATTACCAAATGTTATCAGACCAGAAGTACATTTTTATTGCAGAAATGAATTTTTATGTCCTAAAGAACCATGAGGAGTGGCGGTAGCATGAACAACCGGACAACAAAATAATAATAATCAAAAAATCAGAACTGATCATAAAGACTTGCTAAGATAAAACTTTATTGCCCTCTGAGGTGGAAATGTTCCTTCTGCTCTTCAAACATAAAAGAAAACACATTTATAAAGTCAGCCGTTTGCACATAAAACACTGGTTAGATTTTATTTATTGTTATTTATTTATGACTTTATGAATGCCGGGGTGTATTTTCTGATTTAGAGGTTTTAAGTTTTTTATTTATTTATCTGGACTCATTATTTTCTGGCCATCAGATAAATGTAGATAAATTCAGATGTTTTATTATTTGTGCACCAATGTGGAACATCCTGCTAACCAACAGCAGGTTTGATGGCCTCTTTAAAGTGGAATATGAAACGTTTTGTCATTGTTCTCCAGACCTTGGTGTTCTCATGCAGGACTGTGAGAACTGGCCTGTGTTTCGCTTCCTGCTGGCTGCAGCAGCTCCTGTTTGCTGGTTTCACTCCCAGCTCCTCGGTGCTGCTGACTCTTACGAGTGTCGCCGTGTTTTCTCTTATCAGTGTGACGCGGTGACGCTCTCGCATTCCTCCAGGAGCAGCTCATTGTGTGACGCAGCCTCCTGAGTCGGGTCGGGTCGGGTCGGGTCGGGTCGGTTGATGTCTGCTGGAGTGTTTGAGCAGCTGCTGGGAGTTTTAAATAGGTACGGAGGGCAGCGCGGCCCAGCCGTTCACGCCTTTCACCAGGTCACAGAGTTTCTGCTCAGGGCAGATCGCTCGCTCTGGGATCGTTGGGAAGGTCTGCTGTCAGCTTTCCATGATCTCAAATTAAAGATTTACTTTAGTTTCACTTTGGGTTTTTAATCCAGACTAAATTCGATTAATAATCACTGATGGTTTGATTATTGGTCAGGTTTTCAGACAAAATTCTGTTTTATCATTAAGCAACCAAACTATTTATCAAAAAACATCTGATGTGTGTCGGACAACGAACTGTATATTATTTTCTCCTTTATCTCCTTTGTTTCTTTTTTTAGTTTTTTATATTTTTCATTTTCCAGTTTTACTAATTTCTTGCTGGATTTTGTTCTTATTTCAGTTCTTATTTTTTTTACATTGTTTTATTTATTCCATTTTAAAAAATTTCAATACATTTTTTTTCTTGTTTCTCTTTTTTTCCTTCAGATTTTTTACTTTCTTTCCTTTATTGCTTTTGTTTCATCCGTTCTTCGTATCTTCCCATTTGTTCCTTTTTTGGTACTTTTTTCTTTTTATTTTCCTTTTTCGTTTGCAGTTTTCTGGCATCCTTAAAAACCCTGACCTACTGATTTTGATGGCAAGCTAAATAATTTAGCTTCAAACTAAATATTATTGTTAATTATGTCTTTTCATTTTTGACTCTTAACTTCTCCTAACGTTTCACCGTCGGTGAACATCAGCCTCCCAGCTCCAGTCGCCGTGGTGATGCGGTTCTCTTCCACGTTTTCTCCCATAAAACAAAACTCTTCTTCTCCTGCAGACGACATTCAGCTCAACCTCCACTTCCTGTCATGTCGGCACCTTTTCCGTGAGATTCTGTGGAGGAAAAACACAGCTCCTTGTTCTTTATTGATCCTTTTTTGTACATTCAGTCGTATTTTTGCAGAAATGAAATCGTACCTTCCATGTTGACATTTTTCTAGACTGACAGAGTGCTAGAAACGGGAAAAAATCCAACATGACAGCACAGGAAACGGCAAACCCACCATTATAGGACCCCGGCTTTCTTTATCTTGGAAAACGGGACAGTGCGGGCCAAGCTTCAGGTCTCCGCCATCTTGTGGTTCCTGTGCTGCGCCAGCATCCATCCACACACATCAATACGTTTGCATAAATACCGTTCGTGTGGCCCGTTCCCTGTAAGGAGACCTGCTTTCTGATTGGCCGTTTATTATCGTGTTTATGAAGCAGAAGAGCCTGAAAACCAAGTTAATGTCAAGTTCTAGAAGAGAGAGGGTCTTCTCCCCCTGCTGCTCTTCATGAACAGAACAAAATGTACTAAAGGGGAACGGTCAGGCCTGAAGCCTTAATTATATGCTTTCTGCTGTAACCTTGGCGCGTGTGTGTGTGGGTGTGTGTTTGGGTTTTTAAGAAATTCTGGAGTGGTTGACAGAACCTTTCTGCTAAACTTCAGCCACATCTTGTAGATGTTTGACTTTTATTCTCAGATTAAAGGAAAACAGCAGCGACGCATAAACGGCATTAGATTAATCGACTGTTTTCTTCCCAGTGGAGGAAAGCGCCGCGGTCAGACGGGAGGAAAATGTAAATTTATGGCCCACATTAAAAAAAGCAGATCTTTACATCAAGCTCACAGTGAAACATGGTGGTGGCAGCATTATGCTGTGGAGAGGCTGTAAGTGATTTGAGACTGCGGAGGAGGTTCATCTTCCATCACGGCGACAATAAACGTACAGTCAGAGATGACAGAAGGGCCTAGTTAAAGCCTATTGAGAATATGTGGAAAGACTTGAAATTTGGTGCTCATGCAAGCAGAAGTTTATTTAGTTTATTAAATATTTAGTTTTCCAGCTTAATATTTAGCTTGCTAGCTAAATATATAGCATGAGGCTAAACTCAGGTAAACCGTTTTCCTCCTTTTAGTTTTCAGTGGCAGCGTTTTTACCCGAGCCACATTCTGCAGCCCTGATCCGCCACGAAGAGCTGAAATATTTTCTACCACTGACCAAATCTCTCTCTGACGGATTTATGAGAATCTCATGCTGTATTTTTAGTCTGCTGGACTGGGATCAGTCGCAGGGACGATCGTGGATCCCAGCAAGCGGCGGAGGAAAATACGGAGCATTCCTCCAAAGCGAAGGTGTTTCTGGCTCCGTCCTCCAGGACTTTATCTGCTACATGTCAGCGTTACTGAACCAGCACAACCCGATGACATGTGTACGTTCAAAGCATATTTACTTCTAATAAGACTTTTAATGAGCTGCGGGGAGACAGCTTTGGGTTTCATCGCACCAAATAAAAGTATAGAAAGTGTATTATTCCATCTTAAAGGAGCCGTAATGACATGTCAAAGAGTTCTGCACACATGGTTCATATAGGCGCAGATTTACAGCGAGACGTCAAAGGAAGCTGCACAGATCCTCCTGTGTTGTGGTTTCAGGCTTCAGGATGGTGAAGCTGTAAAGTGGGAGGAAGAGGAGCCGTGGAGCCGGCCGTCGGGTCGGGGGGGGAGGGATGATGAGCCCAGATGTGGCGTCCTCCAATCGGGTCGATACGGACCTTCTTTCTTCCTCTGTGGTCAATGTGAGAAACTGATGGGGGGGGAGGGAATGATGCCGCTACCTGAATCATTCATGAGATCTATGGTGACCCGTAGCAACCACTAACCCCGCCCCCTGACCGACAAGGCGGCCATATTGGTGGCAGTCATGACTTTCCGGGTGACCTGCTGGTTCTTAATGACGGTCCTGAGGGAGCAGCAGCTGGGCAGTGGGTCGAGATGTGCTGCTGTCAGCAGGAAGAGGGGATCGATGTGGGACAACAGAGCTGCAGCCACACACACACACACACACACACACACACACACACACACACACAACCTACTACAAAGGACTGACAAGGTGAAAGACAGGCTGGAGAAATTTCCTTGGTCGGTTTGGGTGATTCCAACACAAATTATTAGTGTTTGAACATTTCAAATCACTTCAATGTGTCTCTAATACAACTTAAAAAAGAGCCATTATTTATAAAAGCATTCATGGTTTGTTCTGGAATATATCAAATTTACTTATCTGACTTGTTTGGTCCTCTATACATGTCTTTCCTAAGAATAAGTAAAAAACAAACAAACAAAAAACTGATGATTAGTGTTTTAGTTTTCTACTTATTATGGCCGGGACTTTAGCATGTCAGTTTTTATGATTTATGTTGATTTTAACACAATTAATTTCTTTTTCTGTTTTACTTTTACATACAAAAGTTCCATTTCATTTTCACGTTTCTGATTTCACCCGTAAATCTGACGCACAAGTGACATCAAACCCGCTGGAGGTTAATTTCTGCTTCTGCACTGATCTGATTGGATCTGAAAATGCGTCTGTTGTGTTCAAGTTGTGCTAAAAGGAGTTAGCCAGTCAGAGAAGCTTTTCAAGCCTAAATTAGCATCTCAGTGCTAAGCATGTAGCCGCTAACGCTAACGTCATAGTTGACAGTCCATATTTCTAAAAGAAATCTCCATGAATGATCAGGAGTTCCTGAAACTTTGGAAAGATGAACTTTGCTTTAATCTGATGGTTGAAAAACCTAAATAAGATTAAAAACTATAAAGATATTTTTTGTAGAACCCATATGTCTATTTATTCAATAATTTAGTAGCAAAAAGTGTTTCTAATTTGAAAACTGTGCTAATGTTCACTGTAAAAAGTAACTCTTGATATGAATATAAGTAACTGACACATTTGATTTTGATGGTAAAAATGCTGCATATTTTCCTACATATGTTTTGCATTTCAAGGTGAAAACAACTGATTGTTTTATAACAAGCTCATAATAAGAACATGAAATTATCAGACCGACTGTTCTATCAGAACATCCAGGGGAAAATGGGACATTTTACAACATTTTTAGGACGATTTTATGTAGCTTAGTGGAAAGAAATTGAAGGAAAAATACCCATAAAAGAACCATCGGTGGTTAACTCACTCAATGTAATGAAGTTTGAAGTCCTGAACCACTGATGGCTTCAACTGTAGCGTTCTGTAGCAGCATTAATAATTCACAAACACATAAAATTCACACTGAAATGAATAATAATAACACTTAAATGTTTTGTTTTATCTCTGCTCAGAGGAAACCTTGTTCTTGATTCAGCCGATGGACGAGCTGCTTGGCTAACTTAAAGGATGAAACAAACTTTTCCAGTTGAAGAGCAAATTTATTTCAGCTTGTTCTAATTTTTATTACTCTGTGTGAAATGGGGTGTAATCAGCCACTCTTGACTCATTTTTCTGTTTTTCTTGCTACTTTTGGGAACAGCAACTGACATTGACAAATCATAGATGACTAATTAGTGTCATTTCCTGTCTTTCTCTCCTACAGATGACAGATTTGTCTGCTAAACACCATTTAGAGGCAATTTTGGAGACCTAAACAACCGCAACAAGTCAGGCTGACAAGAGGACCAGGAGAGCGCCTTGAGGTCCTGCTATCACTGCCACGCAGATGTGGAAGTCCCAAAACGCTGCTATCAAATAACCCGGACGTGGAAAACAGAGAGAAAAGAATCCGTTCTGAAGTTAGCAGCCATGTCGGATCATAAAGACATGACGCACCGCCACTTACGGCACAAGCTGCAGAGTCTTGGCAGGAGGCTGGACGAGCTGGAAGAGGCGACCAACAAGCTGCAGAAGTCGGAGGATGAGCTGCTTGACCTGCAGGTTGGTGGCACTTCACATCACGACTTTAGGAGTTTGGGTCGAGTTTTACAGGAATCAGAACCAGATTATTACAATCATTTCCTTTAAATTAATGTCAAGATGAATGATAATTATTAGACCCTGAAATGGATCAGCTGCCTTCAGGATTAATTTTGGTGGATTATTAGTTTTTCTACTGTGTCGAATTAAAAACATTTTTAAAGAAAACTCCCAATCGAGACCCTAAGGATGAAAATAGTCTGTTTCCTCAAAACTGCCGTAAAAATATTATTCAAATATTGTTTTACAAACTGTCATCAAGACAGTTTGTTAAAACTAATTTACCCAGAAATATTCATACTACTACTACTAATAATAATAATAATATTTGGGGATTTTATTCCTTCAAAAGTGAATCTTTTCAGTTTGTCCACGGTTTTATTTTTTACACAAGAATAAATACTATTATCAATAATATTATTAACAATTCAATATTAACATTAATGTAATTATTCTCATTAATATAGCTAATATTAATAGTCATATAATTCTTACATGTAATATTGTTGATGACAAAATATTGTAGAATATATCATAATTTAAATACTGCTGAAAATATTAGTAATAAAATGATTATTAAAATATTATTAAAACGTATTGATGACTTTATTACAAATATTGCTGATAATAAAATTATGCATATTATAAATAGTAAATAATATTTAAGTATTGCTGAAAATTGTCAATAATAATGTTATTTAAATATTATTAAAACATTGATGAATGAGTAAATATCATTAGTAAAAATACCACTGACAAATGATGGAATTATAAACAGTAGTAATAGTATTTTATTATCCCAATAATAAATAATTTATTGATTAAAATGATTATCATTAACTGTATTATTATGTTTGTGTTCACATTTTTATTTTTATCTCCCAAAGTCACTTAAGAAAATATTTAATTTCCATAAAACTGTGAAGATGTGTGACATGTGACACACATCTACACAACTTTTATCTCTGTAGCAACTTTGCCCAAAAAAAGTAAAATTTTGCTGCCTTGGCAATAGTGGAGCCATCTAGTGGACAACCAAAAATACGAAAATTGTTGCCCAAAATGAAATCTGAGCTTAAAGGAATGCATTAGTTTTCAAGATCAACGTGGGGCCAGAAATATTTTACAGTAAAACATTTTGTCATTTAAATTAATAAATGTGCAATTTTTTATGTAGCTTACCTGTTATAAGCTAACTTAAAGACAAAATGAATTTCCATTTACGAATTTGAACTCTAGTCTCCAAACCCAACATGAAAATAACTCTGTTGCTAGTTCAATGTGTCTGAAATGGTTGATAAATGGTTGATGAAGACGGGGACAAATTGGAGATTTTTTTTAGGACAGAAATGATTAATGATTCCCTCCTCTGCAGGACAAGATCATCCAAGCAGAAGGCAGCAACTCGTCCCTGCTGGGTGACGTGGAGGCGCTACGGAAACGTCTGCTGAAGATCCAGGGCAAGGATGAGGAGGTACGCAAAGCCGAGGACCTCTGCCGCACAGTCCGCGAGAAACTGGAAGAGGAGGAAAACCTCACCAAGGAGCTAAAGGGCGAGATTGAGCGTCTTCAGCGGAGGATGGCTGAACTGGAGAAACTGGAGGAAGCTTTCGCTAAAAGCAAATCTGACTGCAGCCAACTGTGCTTGAGTCTCAACGAGGAGAAGAACCTGACCAAGAAGCTTTCCTCGGAGTTGGAGACGCTCAGAGCGCGCTTGAAGGAAGTCGAAGGCTCCGAGACGAAGCTGGACAAGGCGGAGCAGGCGCTGGCGAAAGAGCTGGAGAAGCTCAAGGCCTTCACTCAGGCGTTTGTCAGCGAGCGGAAGAAGCTGCTGGAGAAGCAAAGAGAGGATGAGAAGATCATTCAGAAACTTTCAGAGGAAAGAAAAAGCCCGGATCGTTCAGACTTCATGAGCTCAAGGATTGAGGACGAACTTTCTTCCACCGCTCTTTTCACAAGTAAACTGGGAGGCAAGAAGAACCTTGACTACCTGAAGCTAGCAGATGAAAAGCTAGGCATCGTCAACAAGTCTGAGATCAAGAAGGGCTCACAGGAGGAAGACAACAAAGTAAAGGAGCTGACTCAGGAAGTGGAGAAGCTGAAGAACCGCCTCAAGCAGATGGAGGCAGTGGAGGAGGATCTGAAGAACTCCCAGTTCAAGAACGGAGAGCTTCACGAGAAGTTTCAGGTGGAGCAAAGACGATCTCGCCAACTGAGCGAACAGGTGGAGCAGCTCCGGATGCAGCTGTGTGGAAAAGCTGGGATTGGGGGTAAAGGAATCGGGAATGTTGAAAAACACGGAAATGGAAACCCCGCGAAGGTCCTGGAGAATGGCAAAGCTGAGAACGAGGAGGTGGTATCGATGGGCTTCAGGCAAGAGAAGCCCAAATTTAAAAGTTCTGCATCGTTTCCAGAGCCGGGCTCTCCAAAGCACCGGATCCGGGAGCTTTCCCCTCAGCACAGGAGAGAAACCATGCTGAGGGGCAAAGGCGAGAGTTCCCCAAAGATGACGAGGCGACCTCTGAGTCCTGCTCTGAGGAACAGACGGACTCCCAAAACCACGACTGCTACCTTTTCTTCAGACAACGGAGTCACGTCTCAATTCCCTGAGGAACGCCCTAAAGGAGCCTCGCATACCTCCGAAGTTAAGAAGGCGTCCGTCCTGAGCCGCTACCCTCCAGCTGCTAATGAACCGAAGCCTCAGAGGACGCCGTTCAAGCAGACGGACGCAGAGGCGAAGAACAGAGAGAGGTTCTCTAAAGCGTACGGAGGCAGTGACACGGAGTCGAACAACTCCGACGCTGTGCCAGAGAGCGTTAGCGTGAACAACATGTCTGCAGCGGAGAAGGAGGCGGTGTCCGCCTCTGATCAGGAACCAACAGACACCGTTCAAGAGTCTTCGGCGTGCACAGCCAACGGGTCGTACACGGCCTACAGATCTCACGTCAGTCCGTTGCTGCCCAACGACCTCGGCTCAGACAGCCATTCATCTGCATCTGAGACTGAATCCACCGGCTCAAGACCCTCAGAAGTGGAACCTGTAGCTGAGACGATTAGCGCGTCGGTGAGCAGCAGGACGACCAGCTCCAGGTACACCAGATACCCTCACGTCCACGACTCGCACTCGGAGGGGTCTTCCTCCAGGAGCTCCTTCGACGAGGAGTCGCTCTGCAGGGCGCAGCCGGCCGACGGAGGAGGCCGCCACACTCCCGTCCAGACGCCGTCTTCCATCGAGATCCAGAGAGTGTGCAGCCCCCGGGAGGCGCTGAGGTCAAAGGCCGTCATCAAGCCCGCGATTGTTGAGATCGACAGGAAGGAAGTCATGATTTCAGAGTCCTTGACAACAAACGGCAAACCCAAGATCTCCACCAAGCCGATTGTGACCAGCAGCAGCAAAATGACCAGCAGCATCACCATCTACCCCAGTGACCCCAGTTCCTCCAGAACCAGCAGCCGCAGCAGCAGCTTATCCAGCGAGCCGATGCCGGCGAAGGAGCGCCACACGTCCACCAGCAACTTCGTCATAGGTAGGTGCAGAAAGTATGATCGACATAATAACCATCATTTTAATAACTGACTTTACACTGAATAATAGCTTAGCTGTTAGTCCACTTCGACAGCCGCACTTCCGCTGCCGGTTGCACCGCCTTCGCTTTCTCCTCCTCCGGCTAGTGCTGCTAGCCGAGTCCGCTGCGACAGTTAACACTGTCCTGAGCCGAATGCAACAAAATTTTGTTCTGTATACACCCTGTGCATGCAAAATGACAATAAAGTCAGTCTAAGTCTAAGTCTACACTGAATAATAATAATAATATTAATAATAATGATGATGATGTAATTCTTATGACAAAGTATTTTTATTTGTTTTATTAGCATTATTCCAAAAATGTATTGTGTTATGATAATGTTGTAAGTGATTATTTATAGGATTATTAGTCATTTTTATTATTAAATAATATAAATAAAATTATTGCATTTTATTCTTTCTTGTAATATATGTTGTTTATCAATATTATGATCCTTATTATTACTATTACTACCACCTCTGCTAATAATAATAGTAATAATAATGTATTGCTAATTTTTTATCTTATACTAATTAACATTAAATTATAGTGATACATTTATTACAATTTATTATTATGTTAAATAGTTTTTCTTCTTGATAATAGCATAATAATGTATTGATAACTTATTTGTCTTGAAGAATCTATTTTTGGTGTTAATTTTTTTGTATCTTAAAACTATTATTCAATGTTAGTAATGAGATTATTATTATTATTATTTATTGTTCTTGTATATTAAATAGTATTTATTATGAAAAACAATATTTGTATTTTTTAATGTATTAAGAAAGTATTACTATTAAAAATAGAAGAATACACATAAATTTAAATATATGTGATATAAAGTGTGTCGGTCTTAATTAGTTGAATCTGTTGACTGTCTTTGACAACAGAAATAAATGAGAACACAGATGATTTATTATTATTTACGGTTATTGCGTTGTGTGACAGGACCCAGCAGTGACCACCGCGGCAGCATTTCCGTCCCGTATGAGATTTCCATCCCTAAGAGTGAAATCGCTTTGCGGCCGTGCCAAGACCAGGACTGTGGAGACGACGAGCGCAGCGATGTGCCAACGAGGTCCAAACTCCACGGCGCCTCCAGGCTGGAGATCTCCAGCAGCTATGTGAGCCACCAGCGCGGCGGCGGCAGTGGCGGCCGGCGCCGGTCCTCGGACTTCAACGACACAGAGTCGGGCTTCGAGAGCGGCAGCAGCACGGCGACGGTGACCAGCTGGAGAAGCCAGAGGCAAACCGAGCTCTCCGCGGACGACGCGTCATCAGACACGAAGAACGTGACCGTGAGGAGCACCTGGAGGAACAAGGCGAGCAAGGCGCTGATGGACGTCGGGTCCGAGGACGAAGCAGAGACGGCGACAACATGGAGGGCGTACCGGGCGACCACCTTCGACTCGGAGGAAGCTGTGAACAACGCAGCGCTGCAGAAAGGAACTAAACCAGCAGAGGTGAGAACGAGCCAGTCCGTCTTTACCCAGAATGCACAGCAACCGAGTAACCTCCTGCTGTCCGTCCCAGTTATACATGCGGCGGTACAACAGCGTGACAAGCGCTAAGGAAGCAGAAGAACCGATGCTGCGCCGAGACCGGAGGTCCGAGTCTCCGGTTACGGAAGCAGGAATTCTGGGAAGGACCATTCCCCACGCACCAGTTACCTCCCAGTCCTGGAGCCGGTCGTATTCCCAGGCACCACTGGTAGGACAACAAGCATTCATATTAATTTGAAAATTAATGTTTAATTTCAACACAGGCCTGTTTCAAGGGGAAATTCTGCCTTCATAGTAACATCTACAGACTGAACTAATGAAGCAAATACCGTTACCGGTCTGATCCCATCATCTTAGTTTTAGCCGATTTTAACTTGCATTCACACCAGTTTTGTTACATTAAAGTGGATTAGTTTGTCTAGAGTCCGGTTCATTTGTGGAAGTGTGACTGAATAATCGAGCTCTGATACAGACCAAAGCAACAAACTGGTCCGCCTACAAACCTCGGTCTGGGTTCTGTTGAAATGAACTCTGGTTCGGTTTGAATGTATACGTGAATGCCAAGCGGACCGGAGACCGCTCCAAAAGCAGGACATGGACTACAGCACAGGGCATTCTGGGTAAATGCAAACACTAGGTAGCCTAGCGCTAGCGGGAAAAATGGCTCGTAGTCTTTAGCCAAAGACAAAAGACAAATCCTCCAACCACTAAATTCTGACACCACTCCCTTTTTTACCCATTTAGTGAAGCCTATCATGTAGATTAGCATTAATTTACTTTGTGTACGATGCTAACGGAAGTATATATATATATAAACCAAAATTAGCTAAAAAGCTAATGCTAGCATAAATACAGTATCATATGGGCTAACATTAGCATACTCCATCTGATATTGAAGCCACGTCCTGTAAGCTAAAATTTGCTAACATGCTAGTTAAACTGTTAACAGTAGCATGTTGGCTAACATTAAACACAGATAATTACATTTACTACATGTAGAATTCCAGCAGCAGTGCATTAACTAAAATTAGCTTTAAAGCTAATGCTAGCTAAAATAGATTGTCACATTTTAGCTGCTGCGGTTCTCTTGTCAAATGTTAGCCAATGGACTCAATTAAATTCAAAAATAGTTTATTAATCCAGAAGGAAAAGTGAATACTGTAAATTATATCATCCCAGTTGGACAGTAAAGATCTTTTCCAAGCACCTCAAGATGATTTCTAAATCGCAACTTTTTCCAAGAGCCGTTTCTCTCCAACATGTGACTGAAGTTCATCTCCAATCAGACGTGATTTTTTTTTTTCTGGATCCGTCCAGGAGAAGCAGTATGTGTTTTTCTGCCAGAGCTCTGCGACTTCAGAAACAGTTTCTGCAGGCTTCCCTCCCGCTGCCTCAGTGCACAAAGAGAGAAGGGTGGGGCACAGAAGAAAGGAAGGAAGTTAAAAAAAACAGACACCAACTGTGGGAAAAGAAGGTTCAAAACCCTCAAGGAGAAGAAAAAATGGAGCTTTGCATTTTAAAAGTGCTATAAATTGACGGTGCCGTGCTGTTTTACACAAACATACCTCTGGATGTTTACAGAACTCCTGCAAAGGTTCGAGTTTGTGTTAAAACCCGCTGCTCACAGGTCAACAAGGTTAATTTGTCCTGATTTTCAGGGTTCTGCTTTGTTTTGCCGTTTATTGGAATCTAAAAACCAACAGAAGTGTCCAAAAACTCAGAGTTATGACACACATGCCATCAGGTTAAATTCATCATTTGAGCAGCGACTCGCTGTCTCCACGTCCTGCATTGGTGTGTTGCTGCATCTTCCTGCAGAACCTGCTAAAGAAAGTACAAATTATCATCATTTTAGGGTATAGTGGAAGTAAAATAATACAAGCTTTTATACTTTAAGGTAAATGTAAATCTGGAAAGTGTGGTGTACATTTGTTTTGTTGAAAGATGCTCAATTTGTTTATTTACAGAGACGTTGTACATTATTAACAGTTTAAAAAGAGAAATGCATGGCACCAGGTTATAGCAAAAACTGCCAATTTCCACCAGAAGTTTCAAACAAGTTGATCAAATGGCAGACGTGTGGGTGAACCTGGCCCCGGCTCTGAGACACAACTTCTCCTCTCAGCTCCTTCAGACTAGCTAGCAGCAATTAGCAAACACCTGGTGGAGCTGCTGAGCTCCTCATAGGAGCTACAGTACTTTTCAGTGAAATGCTGGTAAAAACGTTGTTAAGGATTACTAGAGGAGCCATGTTGGGATGACTTGCTGATGGCAGGAGCTTCTTAAAGAGACAGAGGCCCAATTTCATGGCGTCAAATTACAAAGCAAACTTTCTTTTAAGTCATGTGATATACACAGCATTTTTACAGCAACTGAAGTTAGGGTTAGGGTTAGGAATGCTGTCAGCCAATCAGTTTGTATTTCTGTGGTGATTTGCTGAAACCCGCTGACTGCCTGTGTGGTGCAGCAACCTGATGCCGGTCAGTCCGTTTGGACAGCAGCTTTGAGCAGAAGCACGGCGGTGGCAGGCGCTGAGGTGAAGCTTGGAGCAGATCCGGCTGTGGGGTTTGGACTTCAGCAACATGTCGGCGGTCTGAATGACATCGAGGTGTTGGGTGAATAACGCAGTGTGACATGCAGCTGAGCTAACGTCCAGCTTATGGCTTCGTTCTTCTACATTTGGTCTTAAGCTCTAAAGACGGAAGTTATACTCAGAGTTGGGTAGTAAAACAAAGATGTTTAAACCAAAGTTCACCAGAAACAGACACACCTGCAGTTTCTGTTAAAGATTCATCAGCTTTTTATTGAAAGAATCTGATTTGGAAACATTTTCTTTTGCCTCATTTTGTTATGTTTTGTTACTTATATGAATTATTGCCATTTCATTCTTTTTATTTTGGTCCATCTGATGATGTAATGTTCAATATTAAATAATTGATAAATTGATTAGTAACTCGGTACTTGAGCAGACTTTTTACCAAATACTTTTTTACTCTCGAGTGATTTATTGAACAGCTACTTTTGCTTTTACTTGAGTAAAAATATTTTGAAGTATTGCTACTGTTAGTTGAGTATAATTTTTGGGTTCTGCTCATGCAGTTTCTCATTTATTATAAAATAATCTAACTTTGTCATAGGGCTGAAACGATTAATTGTGACTAATCAAATAAAAAAATAATCATAAACTGATTTAGTAATCAAATAATCATTGACAGAAAACAGACTTAAAACATGCAGTTTGCTAAAACAACACAGGAATAATTAAGTCAAAACTGAACATTTTGCATTTAAGATGAAAATCTTTGTTTTAAAATCTGTTTTACCCAGAAATTCTCAAGTGGCAGTTTTAGCTTGACCTAGTTCAAATTAAGCTGTTGTAATATTGCATCAATATTACATCAATATGTAGTATTGATGTAATATTGATGTAATATTACATATTGATGAGCTGAGCTTTTCACATTATTTATAGTAACATTTTTATTTAAATAGTGCCACAAAGCGTTCCCTAAAGGAGTGCTGCTATTGCATTTTAGGGAACAAAGTGTTTCTTTTCTTATTTAAAAATTAATTATATCACATGTATTTGCATATTTTAATGTATTTCTAATGTATAAGTATGTTTTATATTCCTAAACAAAAAATTAGCAAAATGTAGCCATTTTTAATTAATCATTAAATTAATAAATTAATCTGATTAATCAATTAATTGTCAGAATAATGGATTATTAAAATAATCGTTAGTTGCATTCTCAGTTAATCTTCAACAGAAAACGTGTTGATCTGCAGAATTGATCCGTCATGTGAGCTGCTGAGCCCAGAACAGATCTGGGATCAGCTGATCGTGGATCAATAATGTGTGATCAGTTGGTCTGTAGGAGGCAGCGCAGGGGGACTGATCGCAGCTCAGCAGGGAATCTTACATCTGGATTAATATTGATTAATCTCCATCTTGGTGAAGAATTTCCCAGATTTGTCAAAATGTGTGAATTTAATCTGATTGTGAAAACAGACAGAAAAAGATTTAAAGGATTTATTTCCCAATTCTTTCTTGGATTTATGTCCCCACACATAAACTTGTACAACTCATCTTTAAAGTATCAATAATAATAAATGTACATATATATGAATAAATCGTTGCCTACAGGGCAATTAAAAAAGAAAGAAACAAATATCAGGGCAGTATTTCATAATTTAATATATTTGAGCCAAAGAGCCTCTTCTGTTATCCTGTCTAGAAGCGCCTGTGGCTGCAGGTCTGAGGCTTTTTGTTAGCATGTTTTCTATCATTCTTATAGATTGATAGGAAACCTTATATAAACTGGCCACCCGCATTAATAAAACGGTGAAATAATATTGGCCACAAAACACTATTTATAAAAGATATCAACGTTTTTCCTACACAATCCTAACAAACGTTTTTAATGATCTCTTCACAATATTTATTTATTTACTATTAATCTATTTGTATGATTTGTTCTTTAAATTGCCATTTATATTATTTTTCGGTCTCAGGAAATGACTGAGGGATGAAGAGACTGATGTCTGGTTCTTTAGGTTCTGACGGGTCTGCGGTTGTTTTACGTGGATTATTGACGCGAAGGTTTCTCGTAACCGCTGCCGAACCTCCAAATGGTGTGGGAGGGGCGCCTAATCAGTACTGTTCCTCTGTTATTGATCATTTCATACACAAACGGCTGTTAAGTACATAAAATGCTGACTAGAAAAAAATTCCCACATCGTTTTTGCGCCCCGATGCGTTGCATTCACTGCATAGCCACTTTTTGCGCCACTGCGTTTCACCCGCCGTGCGCAGCGCGCGGAGGCTGATTTAAGAGTTTGGGTTGGCAGCGCCGCACCATTCCTTAACACCGGTGTAGAGGAGGAGAACGGGCCGGTTAGAGCAGGGATGTGATTTATTTAACAGCAGCTCGCCTCCTCCATTCAGGCTGAAGGAAACTAATTCAACTCTGATAAAGACGAGAGTTTCTGAGTCGGATTTGGTCAGAAAGTTAATGATTCTGCCAACAGCCTCAGATTTAACTGTGTTGCTGCTTAATTCACTTCTTTAATTTAATGTTTATCTCCTTTAACTGTATCTGGTTTCATTTTCGCCAAGCAGACAGAAGAGCCGATTCCCTAAAATAACAATGAAGGTGAATCTCTTAATGTTGACCTTACCAGACTTTTGGATCCGTCAGAACCTTTATCTCTTCGTTTCACTGGCGATGTTTTGATCTTCTGAAACAAAATGGGGCTGGCCGCCGCTGGACCGGAACCCCTGCTAGTAGCATGTTGGCTAACAGAGTTTTTTCAAAAATGTATTTAATTCAATTAGAAAATATTCAAGTCTTAGTTTTTATTTCATGATTGTCTTGGATTCCTGCCCCTGCTGAAGAAAAGCATCCCCACAGCATTATGCTGCCATCACCATGTAAAACTGTAGGTGTGTTGTGTTCAGGGTGTTGAAAAATGCTAGTTTTCCAACAATAGGAGCTGATTTCTGACAGCAGTAGATTTTATCTATCAGATTAGGAGAGGCTGAGTACATGTGCCTGCCACACTTATAAGATTTTTATTTGTAAACATGTTTTTTGAGCTCATTGTTCTTCTTCACAAATATAAAAAGAAAAAAGTCAAAAATCTGCTAGAAAACAACTTGTAAATTTCTGAGTCTGACATAAACGGACTGAGGTTTGTGATGAAATTATGTAGAAACTTTTCTGGAGCGCGGCTCACCTTCAGGTTGTCGGATCAGCAATTTTCTAAGTTTTAGCAACTTTTAGTTACCAAAGAAGGAGAAAATACCCGTTTCCTCCCTCAGCGTCTGCAGCAGGAAGTGACCACGCTGAGCATGCCGCTCGGCGGTGCTGGCCGGTGACTCGCTTCCCGTCTGTTGCCATGGAGACCGGGAATGGCCGGCCAGCGGGGCTCCATTAGAGCCAGTTAGTCAGAACTCGCTCTAAAACAGCGGCGGCAGCTTCAGCCCAACAAGTTTCACTAATTATGGTGCTTTTTTTAAAAGCTGAAATTACAGGAGCGAGCTGCTGGAACTGCACCGTCATCTTCCTGCAGCGGGGTTACCGGGGCGACGAGCGGGGAACGTGCCGAGGCTGCAGCCGCAAGCTAGTAACTTGGGCTTTATTTTCTAGTCAGCCCACCAAAATTATAAATCTCTCAGCTTGGGGTATGTTTGGGGTTTTTGGTTGGGAATTTTTCCCCTGGCAGACTTTCTGTGTCGTACACCAAGCAGCTTGTGTTTAATAGCCACATATGAGAAACATCCTGGCTGGAGGAGAAAATACGGATCTGTTTATGTTCCAATCCGCTTAAACAAAACCACACATTAAACACGGATCTGTCCATGTTCTATACAGGCCATTTATGTTCATAAACACGGCGCATCAGGGCCGTTCACAGAAAACAGAGGAGAAAACTTCCTACAAAAACTCAGCAATTTCTGAGCTCTAAAAGTTTTTTAGAAGAAAAACTTTGAGATTAGTCTAAAAAGAATCTAAAAAAATATAATTTCTGGATTTGAAGTGGAAAATTTCACAGAAAAAAAATACAACTATTATTAATCTCAGAAAAAACCTAGAAAATCTAAAACGAAATTTTATTAGTTGCAGAAAAAAAATCTGGAAATTTCTAGAAAGAAAGTTTGAAATTTCTGACTTTCTAAGAGTCAAAATTTTGACTTTTGAAAGTCAGAAATTTCCACTTTTTTCTAGAAATTTCTCAGTTTTGTCTTTTGATTTTGCAGATTTTTGACTTTAAAACAAACATTTTTTTGGTAGAGATTTCCTCCTCTTAATTCGGTTTATTGCCAGTAAAACGCCGTCGTACCAACCTGCTTCAAAGAATTCGGACCTTAAGTCCGGCCCTGTTTTGACCTCTGACCTCCTTCCTTCCAGGCTAAAGACGCCCCGGATCCGGCTCCGAACCCGTGCTGCAGCCCGGCCTCCTGGAGGCGCCACCCGCCACCTGGCGCCTCCTACGACCGGCTGACTAAGGCGGGTGGCGCCTCGACCCGAGGCGGGGAGCCGTGGCCTGGCCGAGGCCCGGCGCCGGCGACCCGGACAGACGGGAGAACCGGAGCGGGAAACAGAACCTGGAGCCACTGTCAGTCGGAGCATCGCTAGGCTGGAAGCAGGTCAGAGGAGATTTGATTCTAGACAGTTCAGAAATGTTGAATTTTAAAAAATGTTGCAGATAAAACTTTGAAAAACTTTTTCATATTTCGTCACTTTAAAGCTACAAACTGGATGATTGTTGTTTTATTGGTCAGATTTGACAGAGAAAATATGTTTATAAGTCTTGAAACCGATGTGAACTTTGACTAGGCCATTTTGGCACATCTCCTTTGAGGGGTCTTCAATGTTTTTGCACTTTTAACAAACTGAACAGACAAAATTACATATTTCTGACTAAAATACGTCAGTTTATGCCTATTATTTTGTTATACGTTCGATTAATGTTGATATGTATTTAAAGTCATAACTTGAAGTTTGAAAAAATTTAGAAAAAAAAAAATCCAATCAGAAATTTCATGACCCTAGTGCAGTTCCTCTGCGTCCCCCCTGTGGGCCACAACCCCCATGTTGAAGACCTCTGAAGTAAATCATGCTTGTTGGTCGTTTTTCTTCCTGGATTTAACTCCGTCCATCTTCCCATCAGCTCTGACCAATCAGGTTGCTGAAGAAAAGTTTGTCCCCCGGCAGCATCAGTAGAGAGTCTGGATATAAATGCATGCCACACTTTTCAGATTTTATTCATGAACAGTTTAAAAACCGTAAATTATTTTTATCTCCTCCTCTTTTAATTGTGCACTATGTGATGTTTGTGGTTTTAAGGTGAATAAAAAGTAAAATATCTCGATGTGAGGCAGCTTCAGGTGAAGCTACAGAGAAAAACTCAGACAATTTGATTTCTGCATAATTAAATTTATATTTTTCTGTGTTAATTTCCTCCAAACTGCCGTTTAATTAACATCATTATCTTTATTTCAGGGATTATTTTCTGGAAATTTACTCGAAATAAAACATCTTTTCCCATAATTGTCACCAAATGAGCTGAATTATTTGTCTGCAAATACTTTCAGATTATTTTTAATCTAAAGCATTTTAATCTAACGTTGCTGTATTTATTCCTCGGCAGCTCTCCGTTCAGCTCTGAGCCACTTTTCCAGCAGCCATGCGATCCGGTCACCTGCGCCAAGTGAACTAAAGAAAACACCTGTTAGAGCAGCTGAGGCTCCGCCCCCCCAGCCCCCCTCTGGATCAGCCTCTGCTTCCTCTTCTACTTCCTGTTGGATGTGTTATGATGTCATAATGTTTCCCCCTCTTCCTCCCACACTCTGCGGATTGTTCCGCAGAACCAAACCATCTCCCTCCCATGTGACCAAAAGCAGGAATTAATCCTGTTACTCCATCAGCCCCAACTCTTCTTCTTTTTCTTCTTCTTCTCATGCATACAAACAACCTGGAGCGCGGCGAAGACTCCAGCAGCTTCTGCAGCGCCGCATAATGGCTGCTGGCTGCATGGCTGTAAGTAGAAAAAGAAAAGCACTTGAAGGCTGCGACTCGGCATGCTACTCGGCATGCGCGCTGCTTAAAGGAACAGTCGGTGAAATTGGGATCATTTTATTATTATTTTTTGTTTTACTTTTGTGTGATGCGCTTCCTGTTCCTTTTCGGGGTCAGGTGTGGAAAAACACGATGAACATGCGGAGGGAGTTTCAAACCGAACAGCGGTTCTGGATTCAGACGGAAATAATCAGATTTATTAAACGAAGCGACGCGTGTTCTCTGTGACATGAAACGCTGCAGCCTGATTGGTCCGGTTGGAGCCCAGCCCGTTGCCACGACGACACTCTATGCTTTCTGAACCGATCATCCCGATGCAAACGCACCTGAATCAAACTGTTAGGATTCACATTTCCACACCGAAACATCTTAGTACTATTAAAATAAGAGAAAATGAACTTACAAGCAACTTCTCAGCTAGAAATATGTTTTTATTTTAGTTAGATAATTCCTTAATATTTATGAAAAAGTTCTAGTTCCACTGGCAGATTATTTTATATGTAATAAGACATTTTTCCAAGTCATTAAGTGAAATAATCTGCCTGTGAAACTGGAATGGTTTCATGAATATTAAGGAATTATTTAATTAAAATAAAAACATGTTTGTTGCTGAGAAGTTACTTCAGTTAATTTTTATCTTATTTTAAGTATACTAAGGTATTTGCACCAGAAAGTAGAAAAAATACTTGGTAAGATTTTGTGGTTTTTTTATGTGTAACTCTGTTGAACGAAGGTCCTGCACTGCAAAAAGGCAAAATCTTACCAAGTATTTTAGTCTACTTTTTAGTGTAAATATTTTGCTGCACTTGAAATAAGATGAAACTAACTTACAAGTAACTTTTCAGCAAAATGTAGAGGCTTTTTTAAAACAAGTAATTCCTTAATATTGATGAAAAAGTTCTGGATTCATTAGCAGATTATTTTACTTGGAACAAAATATTTTCCCTTGTTATGATTTAATTTATCTATCAATGGAACTAGAACTTTTTCATTTATATTCAGGAATTATTTACTTAAAATAAGCCAATATTGTTTTCTAAAAAGTTACTCTTAAGTTAATGTTGTTTTATTTCAAGTGTACTAAAATATTTGCAGTAGAAATTAGACAAAAATACTTGGTAAGATTTTGTGTTTTTGCAGTGTAACTCATGTTTTATTTTTTCCATTTTTGGATTTGTGGCCAGGATGCTGACTTTACAGTCGAGCCATTCTAACCTCTTTTTTTTTTCACATCCAGAGTCTTTTCTGGTCCCTCTGTGTAAAGCAGCTCCTGGCGTGGCTGAAAGGTCAGAGGTCAGCGTCTAATCCTGTCTCTGTGTCTTGACTCAGGGTTTCTAAAAGCGGGAGGGAGACGTCGCCCCGGGTTGATTTAAACACACGGGCGGATCGAGTGTCTGGCGATCGTGTAAAGTTCCTCATCGTCTGCTTTTGTCATTTTCATCTGAATTTATTTTAAAGGCTCAGATTAAAAAACTTCCACTAATATTTGGATAAACGATCAGAAAGCGTCTCGGCTGAACATCGGAAACTGTTTTCTTTCTTGTTGGGTTTTCAGTGATCCCAAACATTCAGATTGGATTTTAAACAGATAAATCAGAAAATTATGCCAGATGATTGTTTATAGTTTCTCATTTAACCAAATATTACTGGGGGTTTATGTATATGTTTGAGCTTGTAGGTGCATTTTGAACCTAAACTCAAACTTTTCCTTTTCTTAAAATAACTTATTGCATTTTTTTCATTGAGCGTTTTTCGCTGCAAAAATCCAAAATCAAAAGTATTTTTTGTTTCTTGTGCAAATTGAACGAAGACAAAACTAAAAAGTAACTTTTCAGCAAGATATAGGGGGTTTTAAATAAATAATTCCTTAATATTTATTTAAAAGTACTTGTATCACATTTTTCAAGATATTTTATGTGAAATATTACCGTTTTAAATCAAGATTAAAGATTTTTTTTTGCCGAAAGGTTTCTTGTAAATTGGTTTTCTCTTAATTCAAGTTTACTAAAATATTTGCATCAGAAATTAAAAATATGTGGTAATATTTTAGTGTTTTTAAGGCCCAGTCGGATCATTTCAAACCCAAAATGGATCATTGTTTTCCTACGGATGGATGTGAACGTCTGTTCCTTTGGATCAGAACCCGGTTCTGGTCTCATGGTGACACATTGCTGGGATGTTTTGAAGCTCCAGTTTGGGATTAAATCCCCTGAAGCTGCTGCTGTTTCATGCCGGGTGTCAGGAATGTGAGTCGGAGGTTTTTGTGCGCCGTCGTCAGGACATTTCGCTCCACTTTTCCTGAAAGAATCCGTCAGAAACTCAACGTAACGGTCAGAAAAACTTCCTGTTTTTCCGGACGTGCTGTTTTTTCACCATTGCTGGAAAAAAAACAAAAAAACAGGGAAAACTGCTGCAAAATTACAGGAATCATAATCATTTGTTTCTTTTTTGTTTTTTTAACTTTGTGCCAAAATCATTCCACAGTATTTACGGTTTACATTTACCAACCCTCCATGCTGACGGATAATCTGTCTCCAAGATGCTGGATTACAGGGAGATGCTCACTCTGAGGGGTTTTCTATATCCGGTTTTGTTTCTTTGTTAAACAAAATGTTATTTTTGAGTCTATATTGGATAGATTTTATTTAAGGAGAAATGTGTAATTTTGTAAAGTGGGCCTTATTGTTGAACTATATTAAGTATTTGTCCATCTTGATTTTTTTTTTTTTTTATCTTCGTCGTTGCTCTTACACTCCTGGAGAGTCGGTTTTGTGTTCTGGTTGTTAAACATGAGCGTTTTTCTCACAGGTCAGAGAGGAGAGAGGCTTTCACTGGGTTTTTTTTAATTAAAAATGAAAGTTGTTGCGTTTTTAATCAGAGTAGAGCAGATTGTTTCTGTTAAAGTCGGATCGTTTGGTTCTCCAGTCTCAGATCTACTCTGCTTTCCCTCAGAAATTCAGGGTTTTTACATCTGATGAAAGCATTCAGATCCCTCCTCTCCTCACATATATATGTATATAAATGTAAATTGCGAAATAATCTAACAAGAAATGAGAATTAAAGGATGATATTTTTAACTGGATCCCTCCTCTCTTCCTCAGTTTTACACAAGACAAATTCTCTGAGTTATTACTGGATCTGAGTGGAGCCAGGTGGGCTGAATGAGGATGCTTTTTTATTTTTTACCCCTCTCAGCTTTAGATTTAAACAATGTGCATGTTTTAACCGTACCGCACTCTGCATGTAGGCCTCTTTAAAGCTGCCAACTGTACAGCAGACCATATGTATTCCAATAAAAATAAAAACCGACCTGTTTGCAACACGTCTGTGTTATGTCCACTTCTGTTTTTCTGCTTACTGTCGGGATCGGAGCGTTTATGCATGTGTGTGTGAGAGAGAGGGAGAACAACAGCTGACGGCGTGCAGAATAAGCAAGCAGGCAAATTGTTTGGGTTCAAAGAGGGAAAGCCACAAGCTGCTGAGGAATGCCGAGTCAGCACATAACGCCACTCTTAAAAACTGTACACCTCAATCTGCTGATCATCTCCTGTTCCCAGGGAACCCAGCCCAACCTGTTTCTGAACATCATGTTACCAGTCTGTGCAGAAGTATTCACACTGACTGGAAACCAGACTCATTTACTGGGATCTTATTCCAAAGTGAACGGAAAATGATTTTCTGCAGAACCAGAACCAAACATGGAGAAGAATTATTCAGCTTCTGCGCTCCACTAATCTGGGGGAAAAAACTCCCAGAAAACTGCAAACCAGCAGAAACAAATTCCTTTAAATCAAAGCTAAAACCCCTCCTTTGGTTCATAACTGGAACATTGATCAATAAATTTTGATTATTTTATTTCATAATTTACTCTATTGTTTTTATGATGTAAAACACTCTGAACTGCATTGCTGCTGAAATAAACTTGACCTAAATATTTAGTATAAAGCTAAATATGTAACTCAGAACTAGTGACATATTTAACTTGTAAGCAAAATATTTGGCAAACTCAGAGCTAAATAATTAGCCCCATAAAAACTTAATGAGCAAGCTAACTTTTTAGCTCCGAGTTAGCTAACATTGAACTATAACAGAGCTAAATACTTACACTTAATATTTAGCTCCATAAATATTTAATGAGCAAGCTAACTTTTTAGCTCCGAGTTAGCTAACATTGAACTATAACAGAGCTAAATACTTATACTTAATATTTAGCTCCATAAATATTTAATGAGTAAGTTAACTTGAGCTCCAACCTGACTATCTAGCTCCGGGCTAGCTAAATATTAACTTGTAAACAATATTTGGTTAGCTCAAAGCTAAACTTAATTTAGCTCCACAAATATTTAAGCGAACAATCTTCAAACTACTAGCTTGTGAACTAAATATTTAGCAAGATATTCAAAACTATTTAGCTTTATAAATATTTCATAAGCAAGCCAACTAGCTAAATATTTAGCTAGCACAGAGCTACTTATTTAATTAGCAAGCCAATTTTTTATGTTGCAAACCGAAATTTTGGCTAGGTAATTAAATATTTTGTTTGAAACTGACATCTACAAATAACATAAAAATATGGCAAAAAATTAACACCCACTTTTTTCTTTTGACAAGCTAAGTAACCCAAATTTCTGACTGTATATTTATGACACCCTTCACCCAAAATGAAGATACCTGAAGCCATTTCTGCTGCACTAATCTGTATTAGACAGTTCATCAGAAAAATAAGCTTAAAGCTGCGACTCAGAACAGACCGGTCTTTTAAGAAATTCCACAATACGACGCTTTAATGTTGGTCCTTTTTATTAAAAAAACATTTAATATTTAAAGAAAAAAGTCTCAACAACAAATAAACGTAAACTTGTAAAAGTTAGCAAAGATCTGATTTCTTTAAACAAAAGCACATTTGTTTTTAGCTCAGAGCCAAACTGATCCAAGCTCCAGGTTGAAGGCAAACGGCTCCAACATGTTCTAGTGTAACAGAAGGAAAAGTCTTCAGTTTCAGTGCAGCTGGAAATTTCCTCACATTTTAGGTTCAGAGTTCAAGTTGGAGACAAAAAAACTACATAAGGTCGAAAATGAATCATATTTACCTCAAGTAATCCCATTTCTCTGCTTTATTTATGATGGATTTACTATAAATCGGGTTTCTTCAGGGTTCCTACAACACTTCTGAGCTTTTCCAGACTCCAAATATTGGATGATTTCCATTATTTATATGAGATCTTATTAGGTTTTAATCAGTTTTCCATAAACACATCGCTGAAGCTGACTTCTAGATCTGTTATAAAGGACTATTCCGCAGTTTAAAACCTGGAGTGAATTATCTTAACTACAGGTTCTTTCCTTTAATTCAGTTTGTGATCAGTAACTTCTTTGCTTCACAGAAGTTTGTTCTGGTTCTAAACTAAAGCTAGATCTTGGCTCTGGTGTAAAAATAAACTGAAATGTCCCTTCTTTTGGTTTTACAGTGAATGTGTTTCTGTCAGTAACTCAAGGTTTAAGTACAGATCACCATCTGAATATGATGAATGAAAATGATCTTTTTTAGATAATGAGTCTTTTCCATTCTCATCCTGACTTGGAAAACCTATCAAATCAAATTTCAGACGGGTCCAAACTGCAGGAACCAAACAGAATCCCAGAATCCTGAATGAAATGAACCTCTGGAACGTTTTCACAGTCTTCATGTTCAACCCAGCTGGGTTTTGTCGTAATGCTTGAGCTACGCTGCGCAGCTTCGGCGGCGCCTCAGACGGCGGCGGCGGGCTGCGCCTGCTGAGGGTTGCTGGTGGCGGCGGGCGTGGCCTGTCGGGGCAGCGTGTACATGGCGCCCAGGAACTGGTCGGCGATCCGGCCGGCCTCGCGAAGGCCGCTCAGCAGGGCGCCGTGAACGGTGGCCGGGTAGTTTCTGATGGTGTGCTCACCGGCGAAGAAGAGCCGAGGGACGGGCTGAGGAGGGAAACGTTTACCAATTACATCAGTGCAGAATCAATGAATCAATAATACTTAATGTGACAAACAACAAAGTTGCTCATTACTGTGAAAATGTTAGCGGTTTGAAATTAGCAGTGCATCGATTGCAGATTTCTGGCCGATCTTCAAAAAACCTGATTCTGATTATATTTTCTAAAAAGTTGCTGAGTTGGCAGCAGTGAGGTAATTAATCGCGCTCTTAGACAAAACCTGCTGGTTTAACATGACTGGGTGATTTTTAGGCATTCTGGGTAAATGGGCTCGGTGGTTCAGATCAGTTTCAGGTGTGAATATCAGCCGATCTCTGAAAATTAAAGGAAATATGGGCTGATTTTTTGTTGTAATCAGTTCTAGCTGTAAAACATCAGATTGAGTCTGTTTGCAGGTGGATTTCGGTCTGGATTTGACTAGGCCGTCCCATCCTAGCATGAATATTTTTCAACCTAAACTCTGAATCGATTATTCTGATGATTATTCAGATTTAAAAAATTTGAACATTTTTCATTTAACCACCTGAGCCTTTATTTACAAACTAATAGAAAAATTCAAATATACAATTTGATTCCCTTTTTAAAAGAGAAAATAAATATTTTATTGTCTCTAAAATGCAACATCATCATTCCTCTTCATCTAAAAGTGTATGAGAATATTTGTACAGTTTTGGCTTAATTGTTTCTCTGAGTTTGTTTTCTTTGCATCGGTCATGCTCCAGTTAATGATTAATCGACTACTGAAGATTATTTAAAAAATCATTTAATCACAATCATTCGATTCAGTTCTGATAAAATACTAATAAATGTGACATTTTGTGGTTTTAACTTCAGAAAAGGGGAAAAGTTGAAAGTGTGAATACTTCAGTTTAGTAGTTTTAAGTGAGAACATAAAAATTTGCCCTGTTCACAGTAATCGGCATGGCAACAGTCCAACAGCTGGCAAACATCTGCTGGTTATTAACTGCTGGGATGTCACTCCTCCCTCTCCCAGTACTCCCAGTAAGCCCCGCCCCCTCCCACCTGTGAGGCTCCTGGGATGGCCGGGCCGGGCGTGATGGGCTGAGCCATCAGGTCGTAGTCGTTACCCGAAGAACCGGCCGCCACGTACGAGTACGAGCCCCTGGCCCAGGGGTCGGCCCGCCACCGCGTCACCACCGTTTCCTTCGGCTGCCATGGCAACAGACAACAACAACAGTTCAAAGACTTTCCATGATGCAGGCAGCGGTGAACAGCTGGACGGGGAGCAGCTCCAGCCCCGGCCTTCATGCGCATTCCTTCCTCCCACTTGAAACCAGAAGCAAATGAGTCGTAATGACGGCGGTTTGGACCCGGCTCGGTCTGAGAGGCACGACCGCGGTTCTGGTTCTGAGGGTCCGCTCAGAAACAAATTCCTCAGGAAATAGAGTCACATATGAAAAGGAAGGAAGGAGGGAAAACTGAATGTTCTGCCTACGGAGGCATGTACGGGCCAATATAGATGGAAAACAGAAAAAGGATGAAGATTTTTGGCATAAACTTACCAAAAAAAAAAGAAGAAAAAATTGGAAATTTATGAGCTGATAAGGCCAAAAAATTAACAGGACAAAAATTGTTTTTTTTATTAATTGCAAAAATTTTCCAGACAAAAAAAAATGGAATTTTTTTGTTTTAAAAGTAAAAGTATCCTACTAAAACTCAACTAAACGTTAAAAACATGTTAATAAAAAAAATGTTGGAAAGTAGGAAATTTGCTAAAATATACTCAGAAATTTTGACATTAATTTGAGAAGTGTTATAGAAAATAATCTGGAAATTTGTAAGTTTCAAAGTTGAAGATTTCTTAGAAAAAACTAAAATTTTGAGAATAATCTCAGAAAATTTCTAGAAAAAAAACTTTGGAGTTTCAAAAGTTTAAACTAAATGAAATTTCTGAGGTTAATGTTTTTTGTTTTATGTCTTACAAATTTTTTGACTTTTTGAGCTCAGAAATTTAAAAACAAAATTTTCTGGAAAATCTTTGCTATTCATCTGAATCTTCTTGCAAATTTTCACTTTTTGAGCAAAAGGTTTTTTAGATTTCTTCAAATTCCAGAGTTTTTTGGCAGGAACATACCGCGTTTTCCCCCTCTGTGGAAAAGGCCCTAGAATGGCGGCATATCTACCTGAGGCACGGCGCTGCTCCCAAATATCCCTTTGAGAATGGCGAGGCAGCGCCCGACGATGACGTCGTCGCTGATGTTCTCCATGATGCCGGCCGCCTCTCCGGCCATCAGGGCCAGCAGGATGGGCGCTGCAGGAGGAGCGGTCGGTTTCAGGTGAACACAGAACGTCAGCAGCCTGCAGAGCAAGAACATGATCTCATCTCACCTTTGTAGAGGTTCCAGAAGAGGAAGAGTTCGCCCCGGCTGGCGGTGGTGGAGCCGACGTGACCAAACAGGTTGACGCTCGGATCCCAGAAGACCCGGTCGAAGCACAGCACCACCTTCCAGCACAAACAAGCCACAAAACAACAAAAACTTCATTTAAAACAGGTTTTTTTCTGCAGCAGAGCAGAAAAGAGCTCCCTCTGCTGGGGAAACCAGGAGCAAGCAGCTGGGATTGCATAATAATGCAGCATTCTCTGCTGCAGCAACATTGGAGCCGGAGCGGGAAGGACAGCAGTGATGCAGAATGAGCAGCAGTGTACGGATCTGCCTCAGAGCAGAACCAGAACCGGTCCTGCCCAGATCATGGAGGAAAACTGAGTTACTAATTATTATTGCAGGATTTCTTCACGTTTCACTGTAAAAAAAAGAACTCAAAAAACTGCAAAGCACATCACAACAATAACTCAGTTCTTTATTAATTTATCATACTTGTTAAAAACAACTTTATCAATTTAAACTGGTGAATATCGGCTCCATCTTTTCCATCCTCATTCCTATACGGATCCCTGCTGGGGTCAAACTACTACAGGGCTTCAAAAAGAGCATTTTCCCTCAAACCGTTTATAAAAAGACGCAGAGGGAAGTAGTTAGATTGCTCATTAAATATTTAGAGAGCTAAATATTGCACATGCAATTCAACTTGCCGTTTCACATTAGACCTGCCCACTGGAACACTTTAAATCACTTCTTAAAACATTTTTTTATTCTTTAGTTTTTCCATAAGGTCTGACTTTGTAATTTACTTTCCCTGTTTGTTTTAATCTGTGTTTCATTCTTACATGTTTTACAAATACTATTAACGGCACCAAAGTGCTGAACATCTGTTTTTAAAGTGCTTCATAAATAAAATTGACATTGACAAATATTTAGTTCTAAACTATTTACTTTGAAGCTACATATTTTGTCAGCATTACAAAATATTTAGTTTCAAGCTAAGCTACTTAGCTCAAAGATAGCTAACCATTTAGTTTGAAAACTAAATATTTAGTGAAATATTTATGGCGCTAAATGGGTTTTTTTCTAAACTATATTTGGTTACGGTTGTGTAACCTTTTAGAAATATTCAAAGAGAATTTGCGATATTTTTTCCAAAAAGACGCGGAAAAAAATTCGCAGACAGATTGGGTATGATCGGCCCCCTGCAGGAGGGAGTTGGCATCACATGAGCCCGACGCTTTTCACCATTTTTGCAGAAGCTTTGCAATAAACTCACATTTATGCATGTGAGTTGCAAATAAACCATGTGATTTTATGTGATTACATGGACTGCTGAGACGTCTGACCTTGTTGAGGTTTCCAAAGCCCATCCTCTGAATGGCTGAGGTCTTCCACTCCGGAAGCGGTGGGACAAACTGGACGGCGGGCGGCTGCTGCTTCAGCACGCCCAGCGGCAGCGTGCACAGGACGGCGTCGCACTTGTATATGAAGGTCTGCGTGGTGGAGCGCGTGTTGACGGCGATGACCTCACATCCTGCAGCGAGACAAGATGGAAACCTGTGAATGCACATCTGGATGAAGTCAACTTCCTGTTTCGGTTTGTCGTGCGGAGGAACGTACCGGATGCCGTGTATCGGACCTGCCGCACCGCCGTGTTCAGCTTGATGTCCAAACCCTCGGCCAGCGCCACGGGGACGCACGAGTAGCCGTTCCGCACCGTCAGGTGGCTGCCGGTGAACTCGAAGTCGTCGTCCTGAGGAGGCGACACAGAGCAGAGTCACACACCGATAAAGTCCTGGGAACGCCGGTGAGCTGGCGGGTTGGACGTGTCGCTACCTGATCCCAATGCTTCAGAGACAGGGTGGAGAGGGGAGTGGCGTTGGCAAACTCAAGGTTGGCAAAGTGCCAGTCTAGGATCTGCCGATCCCGGGATGAAAGGTAAACATCGCTGTGGGAAAGAAAGAGAAACACGATGTAGAGACGACTGCATTCCACACCAACAACGCTGCTGCTAACGTTAAACTACTGATAAACTACGATACAGCAGTAAAAACATGAAGTTACATTATTGATAAATGAAAAAGCTTAACCAGAGTGAGCAGCAGTGAGAGGTGTTTCACCTGGGGGGGTTGGCCTCCAGCTCCTGCAGCTTCTCCTCCAGCTTCACCTGCATCTCTGCCAACTCATCGTACTCCTACACAACGACACAAACGGCCGCACTCATTATTACTATTTAGCACCAATAATATGAGGCTGATGCATCAAAACAGCAACTTTCCTGGTAGGAATAAATACTAACACACAGTATAAAAGCTGATAAAACTCCTCTTTAAACCAGTAGAGAGACATTCTGGCACACAGAGGCAGTAGAGTCGTGTGTTTGTCAGGAAAGTATAAAAGTATCAACGGTTTACTCCTGCAACCTTTGCCATGTTTCATCAATATTTCATCTGAAACTTCTCCATTCATCTTTGGAAAATAATTGAAGCTTAAAGACTGGATGGAGAACAACAAAAAAGAGATTTTATAAAACACTACAAACTCCCTCCAGGCCACCAGGGGGAGTGTGGAGAGGCAAATATGCTGATTTCATATGTGTGTGTAAAATCTTTACTCCATCTTTCTTCAGGAAATCACATTAAATTCCATCTTTACTGAGAATCTGCTACCATAAGATTTGATGGTTGACTCCCCCTAGTGGCCTGGAGGAATTTCGTTTTGGCAGAGAGTTTGCAGCGCTTCAAACTTGCTTTTTATCCCTTAACCTGCAACAGAACGCCCGCGTGTCGTCCTTCCATTGTATTTTCCAGGTGGAGGGCAACTGAAGATTTTTTTGCCTCTACTTCCTGTTGTCGCAATGTTTGTCATTTTGCGATTGGAACATTTTCTGTTGAATAAATTGTCCCCAGAGGTTTTTGCCATAACGATAATATTGTTGATTTGGGACCATTTTCCAGTAATATAATGGTAATAATGGCATAATAATGCAAGACCATATTCTCAAAGATCAATAAACCTTAAATTCAAATGAACATTTGACGGGGTTTCAAGATGGCGGCTTTAATGACAGTCGGGACGAGGGGCGCGACAAGGCAGTCTCTCTTCGTTGGCTAAATTTGCGATGAGTATTAGTGATTATTTTTTAAAGCCGTCTGAGAACAAGCCACCGTGACGGAGACGACAGAGGAATCGAGCGGAGAAGCTAATGAGGCTACTGGTGGTTTGGCTAGCGAAAAGGTTAGCGACTCTGGGAGAATGGATCCGGCTCTTCAGGAGGTGATTCGTGCGGTAACCGAAAACCTTACGAAAGTTTTCGAAGACAAATTAAGGAGCCAGCTTGATCCGATCTCGAGATTTATGCCTGATTACCGTGAGCAGCTTCAAGAACACGAGAAGCGCGTCACAGAGACAGAATCCCGCATCTCCACTCTGGAGGACGAAACGGCTCCTATCGTCAACAGGCTGAAGTCACTGGAGAAGCAGGTGAAAAAGCTCACGGATCATATGGATCATATGGACGACATGGAAAATAGGGGCAGGAGACGAAACATCCGCATAATTGGGCTCCGAGAGTCTGCGGAATACGCGGAAGGGAATGACCCCGCTTTACTCTGTGAGAAGTGGCTCCCAAAAGTGTTAAACATCCGAACGGAGGCCGGGAAGCTAAAAGTGGACAGAGCTCACCGCACCGGAGGTCCAGTTCCCGCCGCTGACCAAAGGCCGCGTCCAGTCCTGGTCAGGCGGCACAACTACCGCGGATCATGCGCGCCTCTTTGGAGAAGGGCAGGAATGGGCAACCCCTGGAGCACCACGGTGCCCCTGTGATGACCTTTCAGGATTTCTCAGCGGCTGTTGCACAGAAGCGTAAAAGCTTTGATGGCGTTAAGAAGCGTCTGAAAACCGCGGGTGCCAACTACAGGCTCCTTTACCCCGCCAGGCTTAAAGTCACTCACCGTGGTACTACAAGGGCATCAGAACCCAGCTGAGGTTGAACGATATCTGGATCAGCTTAAATAAGCCCTGCTGTCAGCGCCATGGGTCACAGAGGTTCTTCGTTCTGCTGTTTAATACGCCTATGTGAACTCAAACTATTGTGATGAATAGTATTCTTATGCAGAGACATTATGCTTGTCGTCATATGTTATTTTTTTTTATAAAATGGGTAAATAATGGGTCATATTATCCAAGCGCCGGCCCCCTTTTCTTTTCATTTGTTGTTGCTCTTGATTTAGCTAAACAAGTGACTGTTTGTTGCCAGAAGACCTGCTGTCAGGTTTAAACACTTGCACTTCACCGTTTGGAGGAGAAATAGTGTATCTGTCAGGCAATGTTTGTTGGCAGTTAGTTAGTTTCACTGCTTGTTATATGTTATTCCAGCTCTTTTTAAAATATAGTGGGAGGGGGAGGAAGAGAGAAAAATGTTCGACTTCATTACACCAAGAAACTACAGTATGTATTATCCATGCGCCTTTTTATGTGTCGCTAAATGCTATTATGTCAGTACTTAATGTTTGTACATGGAATGTTAATGGCATTCACACACCTCTTAAACGGAGAAAGGTCCTAACATATCTTGAAAGGACAAATGTTCAAGTAGCTTTGTTACAAGAAACCCATATGGATGCTAAAGAACATGCAAAATTGCAACAGGGTGTTTTCAATCAGGCCTTCTTCTCCTCCTTTACATCTAGAAGTAGAGGTGTCATCATTCTGATCCGGAAAAATGTACCATTTAAATGTATAGATTGCATAAAAGATACTGGTGGGAGATATATTATTGTGAAGGGTATTATGTTTGGGGAGGAGATTTCCTTTATGAACGTTTACTTTCCCCCTGGCCAACCAGGTACATTTCTAATGTCTGCTTTTACAAAACTTGTGGAATTGAACATCAAGAATACAATTGTGGGCGGAGATTTTAATTGCCATCTCTCCCCCTTCATTGATAAATCCCCAGCTGGCAAATGTCGTATCTCATCTCAGGCCAAAATGGTCTCGACTCTGTGCGAGGAGTTGGCATATGTTGATGTGTGGAGGACGCAACATATAGCAGATAAGGAATTCACATTTTTCTCCAAAGTACATTCTTGTTATACAAGAATTGATTTTTTTTTTGTCCCCAGGCAGTTCCTACCATCAGTCATTTCCAGCTCAATCGGCAACATAATAATATCAGACCATGCGCCTGTGTACATTAAATGTAACATAGGAACTGAAGTCAGTCGATCAAGACGGTGGCACTTTGACTCCTCTATTTTATATAATGGAAAATTTAAAACCTATTTTGCAGAGGAATTCAAACATTTTCTTTCAGTTAATGCAGGATCCACCGATGATCCATCATTACCTCTAAAGCTTATTGCAGACGCCTCATTACTACTTTTACAAATGGTAAAAGACGCAGGCAAGCAGAACAAAGATTAATTCTGGAATCCAAATTGAAGAAGGCTGAGCAAGTCTATCGAGTTGGACCCACCACGGAGAAACTCAAAGAAATTCAGACTCTCCGCTCAGCACTGAACTGCCTGCTAACAAACGAAGCAGAGAAAATGAACATTTGACACTGGAACTGGAAGACATTTTAAATATTAAAAATAAATAAACAAAAACAACAAATAAAATTATTTATGAAGTCTCTCTAAACAAAACTGACTGAAGACTTTTGTCTGAGAGAAAAGAGGAAAACAATAAATCACGCAAATGGAAATTATTAAGCTCTTTTTAATTCATCATATGATTCACTGATTTATTGCTATTGAGAGAAGCTTCCCACAGCATGATGCTGCCACCGCCATGCTTCACCTTGGGGATGGTGTGTTCAGGTTCTTTCACAGATACTTTTAAATGTTTCTTTGTTTTCATTCATAACAGAATCTTTTTCTCTACCTTCTGTCATTCTGTCACTTTAAAGACGTTTCAGGCCGAGTCGAGCCGCAGTTCGGAGAGCCGTGCCTGAAACCAGGTGAGGGTGTGTGGTGAGCCCACGCCCACACAGCTTCATGTCATGCAGAAACGGCTGACTCAACCTTTTTGTCCCTCCAGTGCAAACTGGAAGAACCGTCCAAAGGTCAGGACAAGCTGCAGCGGAGACACGGACTGTGGGAGGAATCCCAGGAGAGAGCCGCGGTCTCGCTCATGGAGGAGCAGTAAATCCACTCAGCTACACAGACTCCATCCGCCTCGCTCAGAAAGTGTAAACAGATCGTCAGACATGAGGGCCAGCGGAGCGCGATGCGAAGCCTTGAAGTGGTTTCAGTCTCTGGTTCAGATAGCAGCTGTGTTTAAACCACACAGAGAGCCGCGGTGGAGGTGATTTATCCGCACCAGAAATAAAACACCAACATTCCCTAATAATACATCCAAGCAGGAGACTAAACCACTTAAAACGGCTGTTCTGGGTTCTTAGACAGCATGGCATTAACGTCCTCTGAGCCGTACATCCTGATCTGCTGGTTTCTGCTCTAATTCAGATACAAACTACCAACACGACCAGCTTTCCTCCTGCAGCTTCAGGGCATCTATCCACTGATGTCACGGCGTTACCTTGCAGAGCGCCGTCAGGTCGCGGTGTTTGCTCTTCACCAGGAACTCAGCGGTGATGTCTCTGGGCGGCTTCACTTCGCTCGCTTCCTTATACTGTTGGTGGAGCTCCTTGACGCGCTCCTTAGTGGAAACCATCTGAGAGGAGAAACCAGGCGGTTAGATCAGACTGCAGAGCCGACGGATGCTAGCCGCTGATGCTAACCTTATTGAGAAGATCCCTCAGCTCTTCCTGAGTCTTAACGATCTTCTTCCAGTGTTCAATCTGCTCATCTTTAACGTGTTTCTCCTGCAGCCTGCACACACACACACACACACACACACACACGAAGAGATATTTCACGTACTTCTAAAAGTTCTTCACGTTTTCTGATATTTCATCCACAAACTTTTGTGTATTTTTATAACATTTTTAGATTATATACAATCATTTCAACAGAAATATCTGAAAAGTGTGGAGTGCATTTATATTCTTTGTAGAACCAGGTTTTACTGCAATACCAGGTGTTTTAGGATTCATCTTTACCAACTCTGCACATCAGTGAACATCAGTGTTCAAGTCTTTCTACAGAATCAGCTAAACTTTGACTAGGCCATTCTAGACCATTCATATCCTTTGATCTAAACCAGTAGTGTCCACATGTTTTTGTCACGTGGGCCAAAATTGTAAAGTCATAATTACTTTCAGGCCAAAGGAATATAATTTTAAAAACAATTGAAAAATCACAAAGAATTTATATAAATCAATCTTTTGTCTCAGTAAAGAACTAAGCACACAGTAACTGAAATAATTCATAATTTTTTGTAAGAAAAGGATGTGTAGTTTAATATTCCACATACACACTTTTTCCGCTATTTACAACTGCGGCATTTTGTGAAAAATAGATATCCCACATTTCCTGAACTGCCTGAAGAAACAGCTCTGGATAAAATCATAGATATAAACATCCATCAAAGGGGGGCGATTAAAAAGATCTATACCATACTGCTAGATCTACAAACTCCTTCTCTCTCCATTATTAAGTCGCATTGGGAGAAAGATCTTGCAGTTACATTAACAGATGAGCTCTGGCAATCCATTCTTCACAGGGTACACTCCTCTTCTATATGCGCTAGACATGGGCTCCTTCAGTTCAAAGTCCTGCACCGGTTGCATGTCTCTAATGAAAAGCTAGCTAAGTTTTATCCAGGGGCTGATCCCTTATGTAACCGATGCGGGTCAGAAGTCGGCTCCCTCATTCACGCTTTCTGGGTTTGTTCAAAACTTCACACCTATTGGACATCTATATTCAATACATTCTCAGAAATATACAATGTTAAATTTGGACCTTCTGCTCTAACTGCAATTTTTGGAGTCATACCCCCGAATATTTTACTTTCCAAGTATAATTCAAATACAGTAGCTTTCGCTACGCTGATTGCGATGAACAGTGGCTTTCAGAGCTCATGAGGTTTTTGCATTTAGAAAAGATGAGGTGTACACTGGCAGGTTCAACTGCTAAATTTATCACGGCATGGCAGCCGATTTTACAATACATGGAAACATTCAAGATGAGTACCTCATCGTAACCAAGCTACTGATATTTTCTTTTAGTTAGCTGTGAACAAATTATTGCATTTTTGTCTATTTTTGTGTATGTGTGTGTTTTTTAAACTTTTACTTTATTTTTGATTTGGTTTGTTTTTTGTGTGTGTGTGTTTGTGTTTCGTGTAAGGGTTATGTATGTTAAGAAGGACAGCGTTGTATAAAACCTGAATGCTGTAAAGAATATGCTGTGAAAATTGATAAATAAAGTATATAAAAAAGAAAAGGATGTGTAAATCAATAAATAGCCAAAAATATAAAAGGATTCAACAAATTTGACCAATTCAAAAGAATGGCACCTAATTTGCGAATCTTTTTTGGCTCATTTGGTTAGAAAACAAAGAGAACAGGATTTGGGTCCCTTTTTGATCATATTGTATTTGGCAAAGTTTAATAAATAAATGAAAAGCAGATTTGGGTGCTTTTGGAGTCAAAGTCACTAAACATGTTCCTGTTTAATGTTAAATTAAAAAGAATCCAAAAAGTGTGGTTATTAAAAGATGTATCCTTTGTACTACAGCAAACATTTTCCACTACAAGATTTTAATCAGTTTGTAATAATTTTTCACTAATTGAAAACTAATAAAGTCTCTGTGAGTGAGCCGCTTGTTTCAGCAGTAATGCACTAACGCACGCTGCTCAATCCCAGTGCCCCCAGTAAGTCTGTGTGGTTCTTACTGGATGACCACCTCCAGCGCCTGGCCCAGTGAAACCGGCTTGTTGTTGAGGAAGTTGAAGTCCAGCTGGTGGCTGAGGTAGGAGGTCGCCTCCAGCAGCCGGTTGAACTCCTGCTCCACCATCTCGTCTTTTTCCTTTGGAACCTGAAAGAAAACACGAAGCAACACGACTCAGGATACGAGCATCAATAAATCTGAAATATTTACACCATAACCCTTTAAATCTATGTTAGTATTATTGGTAGTGAAAGGTTTTCCACACTGACAGACGTCAGTTATTTTATTTCTTATCCGTTCTTCAGTTCTCTTTGCCTACTTCCTGCTGTCAGACGGGCTCTAAGTGAAACGATGATTCTGCAGGTCAGGCAGTAATCAGGCCTGTTAATAAACGTTTCTGGATGATAAATTGTCCCAGAAATTATTTCAATAAATGATCATGTTGTTGTTAAGTATAATGCAGGTTTGTCCAAAACAGACTTTAATTTGATAAAAACACTGAAAACTGGAAGATATTTTAAATGGCTAAAATAAATAAAATGACCAAAACCAATAAATAAAAAGAAAAAAGTTAATTTATCAAGCTCAATTTAATTTATTATGCAATTAATTGAAGATGTCGATTGATTAAGGAGCAAATTCTGTTTCCACACAGATCAGGTTTGCTTGTGTGGCTTCATTTAAAATTTACTCATTGTTTTTAATCCAAAATTAAAATATGTTTGACAAAACAGTAAACATCTGTTTTTCCAGAAAACATGGCCTTTCCCTCAGAATCTCTGTAAACATCGATTATTCTCTTATTAGCATGCAGCGAGTCGCACTCCATGCTAGTAGAAAACAAGTTAAACACACAATGTTTCAGGTCGTCAAGCTCTGCAGCTGGATCACCGAACTTCTCTACTGTCAAACTTATCTGAGAGTTGCCTCTTTATTTAAAGTCATTATTTATATAAAAACATTTTGTCTGGAAAATCCTCAAATTAAAGCTGCTGCTTGTTTCTGGTCCTGCATGTTTGTGAAATGGTTGCATGGCAAATGGTGAAAATCTTCATAATTTAACAATTCAACATTACGATTAGACCATGTAAATAGAGATATACATACACTGGTGCACCGTTCACCCTTCAGCAGGACAAGAGGGAGGGAGAGAAAACAGAAACATGTTGAATTAAAAACATTAAACGTTCAGCTCAGACAAAGCAACAGGATCAGTTTCACACATGTTCAAACATGTCCTGTTAAACAGAAAAATCACTGAAAAGTTCATTCCACCAAAAAAAGACGAAAACTACAATGATACTTAGCAGCTGATAAATCTAAGCATTGCACTGGGAAGTTAGGTGGGAGGAAGAACTCCCATTTAACAACCTGTATGGAGATTGGAATTCATTTTGCAGAAGGAATTGGTGCCAATATCTGATTTAGTCACCAGCTGGACTGGACTGGAAGCAGATAATCTATGGGACGAGGAAGAAGAGACACCAGACGAGACGAAGGCCGCCGCTTCCTCAGCAGAGCCACAAGCGGATTCAGCTGATTAAGTTCCTGGTGCCAAAGGAGGCCAGACCAAGTACTGAGTGCAGATCCTCCACTCTGCTCAGCAAGACCACATTTCTCCAAAAATAATCAAAAATTATTTTTACTGGTTTAATATTCAAAGTTTGAGTTTTTACAACCTTTAGGCCAGAATCATCATGAAAACAATTTGTATAAAACATCATTTTCACTTTTTGACTGAATTTCTAAAACAAAAAATGAACTTTTCACTGATTTTCTGTCTGGATGAGTTGGGATTTTGGGGTAACATGCGGGCAGGGGGGTAGCTTGTGACTGTGATGTCATACTCACAGCCTGGCCGTTGGCTTCATACAGAGGACACTTCTGCTTGATCTTAGCCAGCTCCATGTTAACCTGCTTACTGACCACCGCCATGGGATTCCCTCCTGATTAACACAACAAACTGTTACAAACAGCTCCCCCTGCTGGAGGATCCTGTAACTGCAGGAACTAGATGTAGTTGCAGTAAAACAGGGATGTTAAAAAAACGAATCGTTGGCATCGTTAAGGTTCCTAAGATCAACTCAGTGGAATAAAAAGGTTGAGAAAAGCAGGAAGTTTTCTGCTGTTCAGAGATTCTTACCCAGTCCGGTTACCACCATGGCTCCCAGATCGGCTACATAGTTTCCCTTCCTGAACGTGGCGACTCTTCCTCCCACACGGTCCTGCATGCAAACAGTGTGAGAAAGAGATTAAACTGAAAGTTTGTTAAAATCAGACGCAGCAATTTTCACAAAGTGCTTTGGGTTCAAAACAGATGGAAATTAAATTAATTGTTAATTTAATACAAAGAAATTCAGAAAAATAAATCAAACTTGAAAAGGAAGCATATTTATTTAAAATCATAACAGAAAGAACCACAACATATTATTATGAAGTCTAAATAGAACATCCAGGATTTTGTGATTGTTTTGCAAATAAAACGCTCATAAAAAATATTTAAATTATGGATGACAGTAAATGTGACTTTTTGTTACACACAGTACCGTTTATGGACTGCAACTTGACATGAAGTAAGTCTGAGGCAGCAGTGTAGTGCAAGTAAGAAATACTGCCACCTGCAGGTGAGCGTTAGCATTACATAAACCCAACGTTTGAACATTTTTGTCTGAAAAATTAGCCAAAAGAAAAGTCACAAGTATGCAGAAATGTGTTGATTTTGCATAACTTCATGCAAAAAACAGAAGGGTTAGAGTAAAATAGCAGTGAACACAACCGGACAGAAAACTATTTCACATTTCTAAAACTTGGACTTTATAGATAGAATCTAAAACTGACCGTGTAATATAAATAAAAATAGTATTGGACAACAATAAATGTAAAAATAATTGACTGATTTAACTAATAAATGACCCACCCTGGCTTCCAGAACCGTAACGTCCATCCCGAAACTCTGCAGCTGTCTGGCTGCAGCCAGGCCGGAAACGCCGCCGCCGATGATGATGACCTTCCCCGTCTTCTTCGCTGCAACAGAACCAGAGGCGTGTTAAACTCTGAATCAGTTTGGATTTTTAGTGAGGTTGTTGTCAGTGTAGTGCATGATTATTGTCCAAGAAGGAAAAAAATAAATCAACTTTTTAAGGCAGCAACAGAATCTAAAACATAGATGTAGTTAGAAGTTAATAATTCTGATCAACTAAATAGATGAAGTGAAAATAAAAGGTGAATTTGTTCAGAGGGAGATTATGCAACTACAGTAAAAACATGAGATTATTCTAAAGCTTTGTTCTCAATAACAGCACCAATCATGTTGTTGGTAAATACATATCAGATTTTAAAGTATCCGGGGGAAATGGACTCACTGGGTAAAGGCTTGACTCTCTTGTAAATGCCGAAGTTAATGAGACCGTGCCTCTCTAAGTAGCTGTGAACTCTGTGAACCAAAACCGTATCGCCTGGGAAAAAGGAAAACATCAAATATGAGATTTTCTTCTTGGATAAAAGAAAGAGAAATAAAAAATGTATATTTCTGACGGCTTACTGTTGTACGGGGCTTCAAGCTGCTGAACAGTTGCCTCAAAGGTGAGCTGAATCTTCGGGTTGTCCAGCCACAGCTGGATCTGAGAGGGATCAACATGAGACAGTGATGTATAAAAGCTGCTGCTGCGTTTCTGTCCGGAAGCAAAAGGAGACGGGCTGGAGGCGACGTACGGTGCGGTTGCGGATGTACAGAAAGACCTTCTGCGTCTGCTGAGGGCCACTGATGATGTCGGGGAAGCAGGCGGCTTCCTGGGACGTCATTCTGTCGTGAGGAAGGCGGCTCTGGAAAGCAGCTCCTTCCAGACCTAAAGACGACGCTGCGGTTCACTTTAATGCTAAAAACATTCCCGCTAAACATCTTCTGAGTTCAAACAGGACAGGTGAGTGTATTCTTGTGTTAGACTCACCTGATGGTTCTTCAGGTTCGCTGTCGTTCTCCTCCTCAGGAGGCGGCGCTGGAGGAGGGATGACCTGCTTCCTTTCCTTCTCCGCCTTGGCGTTCCTCTCCTCCTCAGAGTAATATTCATCCTCGGACAAGTTGGCCAGGCTTTCGTCCATCTCGCGGTACTCCACCTGCAACAGTAGGCACAATAAAAGCACCATTAAAACCGGCATTCCAGACGGCCACCGCGGCCTTTACTCACGCTCCTGAAAAGAGCTAAGAGACAAAAAGAAAAGACCTGAAACTGAAAAATTGTTTAAACAATAAGAATGACTTGAATCAGAAAAAAATATTTAATTGTGAAAGTGATTTGAATTTTTACAATTATTTATAAACTGAAACAAAATATTGAAACTGAAAAAAAAAATTTAACATGAAAATTATTGGTTGAGTCTGAAATAAAACCTGAGATTTGAACCTAAAAAAGATTTTTTGGAATAAAAAAAAAGATTTAAAACTTTAAAAATGTTGAATCCAAATAAAACTATTGGAAACAAAGATCATTTTTAAACTAAAAAGATCTGAACCTAAAAATGTATTTGAAATTTTAAACTGGAAAAAAATAATTAGAAAAATAAAATGTAATTGCAAAATAATCCTTTAAGCTTTCCCTGCGACAGACTGGCGACCCGTCCAGGTGACCCCGCCTCTTGCCCGAAACGTAGCTGGAGAGGCAGCAGCTCCTCCCGACCCGACTGGGGACAAGGGTGTTAGAAAATGGATGGACGGATAGATGGATCTTTAAAAGCTGAACAAATATTTGAAATTAAAGAAAATAATTTTTCAAAACAACAAAAATAGTATTTGAAACTTAGAATCATGAAAATAAAAAAACTCAAAACTACAAGGATTGTTTTCAGTTTTACATATGAAAACGTTGCGCAGAAGCAGAATACATTTTGATTAATAAACACATCAATACGGCGAGGCCATCTTCCCTCAGCCAGGGCGACAGGTCAAAGGTCAGACCTCATGATGTCAGGCTTGCCCAAAATACAGAAACACAGCTTAAACTTTGAGTTGAAAAGGCGACGACAGTGAAACCTAAATGCTTAAAGCAGGGGCCTCAAGCTGTAGCCAGCAGTGGCGGCGGGTCTGCTTCAACACACCTGAATAAAGAATCGGGACATTAGCAGGAGTCATGGCTGCATGTTCAAAAGAAGATTTAATCTATCCATCTTTACAACTTCAGAACCCTAAAATGTTTACTTTTGCTCGCTTCCGCCGACTCGTTCTGCGGACTTCAGCCGAGTCAGCGTCGGCGCCTGCAGGCCCTGACTGGTGGGGGAACGGGGGCCCTCGGGGCTCCCCGCTCGGGGACGATCTCTCCTTCTTCTTCGGGTCCAGCGGCCCAGAGGCCGAGGCGGACGGCCCGCTCTGGACATCGGCTCCCAGCGGCCGTTCGCCCCCCGCTGCTCCCACAGAAGATGAAGAGGAGGAGGACGAAGAGCCTGCATCTGATTTCTTGCTAGACAGCATAATGGAAGACGATGGCGGCCTCTCCTGAACAACAGACGGATATGATTATATGGACACCCAGCAGCAACAATGACAAGATAACTGTGAAAAAGACGATTAGAGTGAAATGAAAGAAATTTAAAAGTTTTAAAACGGCTTAAATAAAAAATATTTCAAAATATTTGATGAGAATGACAAAGTGTGAGTTGCAGGCATAGAACAACAAAATAAGTACTTTTGCACGGCATCTAATCATATATGTGCAAAAAATTATAATTTGCAACATTAAACAAAAATCAAATCTAAATCCAACCAACATCTCCCGCTATATTCAGACCCTGAGAACAAAGACATCAATGTGATAAGATTTTGAGTTGATTTTAGACCAACATTGTTCAGTGAAAAGAAAATAATTTATGGATTAAAATGTTCTTATGAATAAAAACCTGGAAACAGTGGCGTGCGTTAGTATTCAGCTTTACAGAAAGTATTTTTTATCACCTTCTTCTGAATCTCAGTCATGTTGGACGGAAGTGAGGCTGCTCAATGTTAGAAAATCATTTAATGGCGATAATATTGGTAAATATTCTACGATGATATCTGCCTGTTTTTTCCTCCCCTTCTCATCTGTGTTTCTGTCACTCTGCACATTAGCTCCTCTGCTAAATATTACATTAGCAAAGAAAAATGCAAACTAGAATTTATTACCAACAATTACTGAACTCAAAACTGCTCTTAATTATATGAATATTGCAGAAAATTGATCTTGCAATGGCAATGTATTGTGCATTATTTTATTCCAACTCATATTTCTGCACTATTTTGGAAATATTAAAGTCACGCACAACAATACAATTATGAATAGAGTTCAGGGAAAATATGAATAAAGTCAGGATTTAATTCAAATATGGATAAGCAGAGATATATATGTTTATAGTTTTCAACAAGCAGCAGTAAAATCAGATATGAAACAGAATAATGTCAAATTAAAGGTAATGAGATAACCGCTCTACTGTTTGAAACCATAAATACACAAAATACAATGTAGGTTTGAGAAATACATCGCCAAATAATAACACTTCACTGGATGATAGAAACGATGTACAGTGCGTATGGGAGTGATGGTTTTATGAAATGAAAGCTCCAAGGTACAGTAACCTTGTCTTGTTTTACCCATTTCTCCGTACACCTGGTAATATCCATTCAAACACTACGGGACGAAGACAGAACCAGAAATATGGTTACACACACAAACTGAACAACACTGTCGGCCTTTAATAAGACACTTTGTTCAAGACAAGCTAACAAAGTCAGAAAAAACAACAACACCCGAAACGTCACTGACAAAACGGCAAAATGTTTGAGACAATTTGGTCAGGATATCTGAAAAAAATAAACATGTTTTCCTGTGTAATCAGCTTTGTACGGAAGAGGATCAGGACCAGTGAAAAATAAAAAAATCAATTCTGACTTTCCACTCCACATCCCCTACTCCAACATCTCTCTGCCCAGGTTTCTAACCATTAGGCCACACAAAGAATAAAAGAGGAGCAGCAAAAACAAGCGAGGTGGATTAGCACCAACAATTGTTGGTGTCAACCATGACATGTTATTGTGGAATATCGTCTCTGCTGCTAGCAGCTGTTAGCATGTCATAACAATCAACTGTCATACAGCTGCAGTGTTCAGTCAGAGGCCTCTTCAGATTCGTAGCAAGACCAACTGCTACTGGAGACCGTTCCTGCCCAAAGTATCACCATCCACGACCTCTTTCATACTTGGATGATGAGTTATTTAAAAAATTGTTCCCTTTTAATTAAATGAAATATTTTTTAATTCAATTTCAGACATTTTACCATTTTGCACATAGTTATGAGAATAAAGTTAATATTAATCTATGTCCTAGTTTACTGATCCTCTTCCGTAGCTTTGTCATTAATCATCACTAAAATAGCCTTTCCTAGCTCCCTATTTTTATTATTATGTTGGTTCAATGAACTAACGTCAGCTAGCAATGGATGCTAGCACCGAAAGATGGACCCTGCTAGCGCACACAATAGCTTTGTTACTAATAACGAGCAACATTTACAACATATTGGTTAGATTTCATAATCTAAGAACCAAATTAAACTATACAATAAATTTCCAATACGTCTAGTCTCTTATTGTAAATGCATCCCGTTAAAATGACCAAAGAAGACCATGCTTCGTTAGCTCAGGCTAACAATGAGACGCAGCTAGCAGGTGCGCAGGGTTTGCATAATAACAGTTTTGTCCTAAATACATCCCATTAGAGAGCACTAAACTGTTCATTTATTATTAACACATCAAACTGAAAGCCAAAGATTAATAATGGCAAAATAAAATTAAAGACATTACCTGTCAATCCTCCAAAAATATCAACACAAAGACGTTACAGATGCAGGTTTTTCAAAGAACTCTTCCGTGATTGGTGGATAACAAAAACGTTATGCAATGCCACTCAGATATGATTGGCTGCCGAAACCGTCGATGAAAAGAAGGCGGGGTTTACCAGATAGACGCTTGTCCGTTTTTGTTAAAGCCAGTCTGCATGGGCCATACGAAAAACGATCCCCCCCCCACACTCTTTTCTAACAGCTGGTCTGAATCTATTATTTTAGGTTGATTTTCATCAATCTGAGAAAACGGATTCAAGCGCCACTGGAACTGACGTCGATGTGGAAGAACAGAGATATAAGATTTGACGCCCCAGTTGTACCTCAACGTCGCCGCCATATTGTGAGGGGCATGTTTGTAGAAACTGTGATACAAAGCGGTATAAGATAGTTCCGTTAAAATGGGGTGAGTAGAGGTGGGTAGAGAACCCAAAAACTGTCCTGACATAAGAGTAGCACTATTTCAGCATATTGTTGTTCAAGTAAACCATATTTGGTAAAACAGCTACCTATCAAAACATTTGATTTAATATTTTAAAATTATGTCATCATACTGACAAAACTATTGTCAAAAACTAAACTAAAAATAAATAAATGCAAATAAGATAATTACAAAGTAAGCTCAGGCAAAAGAAACACTTTTCCAAATATATATATTTTTTTCAATATAATGTGAAATTAATACTCACAGTAAGTATGTTCAAACAGAGTAAAGTACTTCCAATGAATATATGCTGTTAACTGTTTCTTGATCCCTTAAACAAGGCTCTGCAGACAGAAAATAACACTACAATAGCAAAGAGATCTTTAACATAAACTGTAGGTGTGTGTCTTTGTCTGGTGTAACTTTGGTTAAAACAATTTGCTCACATTGGTTAGATGACCCAGATACTTTACTCAAGAACATTTGTGCAAACAAATGCAAATAAGTGCAAACATTTGTGCAGTGTCACTTAATAATAAAGTTACTACTTGTAAAAATAAAAAGTATAGTACAATACATTTATTTCTCTTTTTTACCCAAAAAAGTGCATCCTAGCTGCTTAAAGCAGCTATAGGCTCTATCACTGATCCCAACAAACTCAACAAGTGTTTACATCCCTATTGTTGCTTGCTCAACTTTATGTTCATTTATTTTAAATATTTCAAATAGTCTACTGCTGCTTTCTATGCATAAATATGCACATCTCATACATTTATTTAAATCATATTCAGATGCAAATTTCTTTGGATCTAAGGATGTTATTTTTAATAACTGTACATGTTATTTAATTTTTGGTATTGTGTCATCTCTTATTTTTCTGTTTTAAATGTTATTTTTAGTATTTTACCTTAGTTTGAGTCTATATGCTTCCACTTACCTTAAACTTGCTGCTGGTACACGTGGATCTTCCCACTGTGATACAAGAAAGAATATTTCTATTCTTCTATTCATTTATTTGGAAAATACACTTTCTTCACACAATCCTACTGGTTTTCAAGAAGTAGCCACTCACAATATGGAGGACGCATTAATGTTTGGTTTCTATGTATTTTATGTCTATGTGAAAGAAAGGCGGGGCAGGAAGAAGAAGGGAGTAGGAGGACAGGTAAAGGTGAGCGGATACATCGTTCCTTCAACCCAGGAAAAGGTCCCAACGTATTTTGACTTCTTCGTTTCTTCATTTTGTAGCTAACTGCTGGTAAGAAACCCTAGTTAGTTGATATATATTCCCACTCAAGGGTACATTTTATTTTAAAAAGTGAATTATTGGGACTGAGAAATGTATTAAGTGTCATATTTAATGCTCATAAACGGTCTATGTGTTGCTCAGCGCTGAATTACTGGTGTGTGACAGTTACATATGTGGGATTTTAGTGTGTTATCTGGGTCAGTAATTAATTAAAATTAAACAGAACGCAAATAGTAAAATGAGCGTAAACAGGATGTCGAGTGCTCAATAATTTATCCATCTAAATTACATAAACTTGGTGTTTCTGATGTTTTTTTCCACTGCCAAAGATATTCTATATCCGCTTAAATAAAAGTACAACTTAAACTATAAGTCAGGAGCATATTTTTTGAGATATGAAACAATCCAACAGAATCAAGGCAATGGTGAAGGAGGAGCAGGAAGAGTCGCCCAACCGGCCTGACAACACTGCCTTCACCCAGCAGAGGCTTCCAGCATGGCAGCCCATTCTCTCTGCAAGCATTGTTATTCCAATGTTTGTCCTCATTGGGGCCGCTTTCATTGGTGTTGGAGTTGCTCTCTTCATCGCTTCACGAGACATCCAGTTGCAGGAGGTAAGACGGGAATGTTTAATGCAACTTTTGCTTTTACCAGTCTGAGAATGAAGAGTCAAATGTCAAAAGAAACAAACACAACAGAGTCTTTAGTTTTCAGTGCTAAAATGGCGACCCACTTGACTTTCTGACACTATAGATTAGCAAACATTTGTGTTGTAACCATAAAAACAATTTGTTGAGCACCTTTCCCCTCTTACCAGTTGGACTACACTGGTGATGACTCTGCTCATCCCTGCTATAAGTGCAGATCAAGTACAGAGAAATGTACGTGCAGCATGACGTTCTCCATCCCCAATCTGTTCAAGGTTAGACACACATCGTGCTTTACGATCTGATATTTTAAGCTTTCTGCTTTTGTCATCTGAGACTGTTTGTTTTGTTTTTGCATGTTTCTTTGCCACACAGGGACCTGTCTTCTTTTATTATGGCTTGACCAACTACTTCCAGAACCAAAGAAAGTACGGGGCATCCAAAGACGATAATCAGCTGTATGGAGACCTAGATTACTTTAAAGTGAGACGATACACCTTTTTAAAGAAGAATTCACAAAGGGCTAAACAGAATACCTGTTCAAAACGTCACATTTTCATTGCAGCTCTGGCAGTATGTTTAGGTCGGTTGTCCTGCTGGAAGGCCTTCTGCAGCCTCTAACACGGTTTCTTCCAGGATTTTCCTGGATTTAGCTCCATCCATCTTTTCATAAACTGCAACCATTTGTAGTTCATCTTGAAGAAGCAGAGTATGACACCCCCCCCTTAACCATGTTTCACCATTCAGATGTTCAATGTTCGATCTCTCTCCTACTTGGCTTGTGGGAAATTGTAAACAGGATGTCGTATATCTTTCTTACGCCTTGTTTCCACTGAGCAGTAATTGTGTTGTGTGATGCCAGTAGCTCTGTCCTGACCATACCACCATACTGAAGGTATGAGTCAGTATGGGCCACTTTCACAAAATAATGTACTGACCCGAACCAATCTACTCAGAGGAAGAGCAGCATTAGAACGACGTTTGTGTTCTTGACTCTCTCCCATAAAGGCCATATTTGAGGAGCTAATAGAATAGAATAGAATAGAATTCAACTTTATTGTCATTGCGCTGTCACAAGTACAAGCAACGAGATGTAGTTTGCATCTATCCAGAAGTGCTCTACGAGATATAAATATTTATTTACGGATGTACAAGACTATGTATGTATGGACTATAAGGGGTTATAGCAAGAGATATAGATATTGTGTATAAATATAAATATGGGAGCTATATGCACAGATTATACAAGAATCTGTGCATACAAGAAATACAAGAATGTTAGGGAATGGATTATATATGTATATAATATAATACAAGATAAATAATGGCAGATAAAATTTACAGGTTGTGTGTGTGTGAAGAAAACAGTCCGTGATGTGTTGTGTGTGTGTGTGAGGATAGTCCATGTGTTATTGTTGTATGAGAGGATAGGGGAGTACAGTCCTTATAGTTTATGTTTTATGTCAGGAGGCGTTCAAAAGCGTGACAGCTGTGGGAAAGAAGCTGTTCCGGTACCTGGTGGTCCTGGTCCGTAGGCTTCTGTAGCGCCTCCCATCAATCAATAATCTAATCAATAGTTTCAGTTAATCTTGTAAAAGTGTGCTTAACATAAACCAAGTAATAACATATTTCAGGCATCAAACTGATCAGTTATTTATTTGTGTCTTCTGAAAGGATCCTTCCAGTAGCTGTGACCCGTATACCCGTGATAGCCGCAACATACCAATCGTGCCTTGTGGAGCGCTGGCAAACAGCATGTTTAATGGTATGCATGATGTAGCAGTTATTCCCTACGATAAATACTGTCTCATTTTCTGACTGCCTCAATTCTTTCTGCCTTTTTCGAAAGACACCTTTTCGCTCAGTCATGTGGTCAACGGGACTCAAAAGATTGTGCCTCTGAATGGAAAAGGGATTGCTTGGTGGACTGACTACAACGTCAAATTCAGAAATCCCAGCGTGACGCCCCTGATCAACGCCTTCAATGGTACCACTAATCAAAATGAACTCTGTTTCTCTTTGGAGCTAGCCTTAAACAGTGTTTTTTCCCAGGAACCAAGAAGCCCACTAATTGGCCTAAACCCATTTATGAGCTGGACACCACAGATGTGTACAACAACGGCTTCATCAATCAAGACTTTCTGGTCTGGATGAGAAGGGCTGCTCTTCCAGACTTCAGGAAACTGTATCGACGAATCACACATGATGACTATGTAAATGGTCTACCAGCTGGAAACTACACTCTGACAATTGAATACAGTATCCTTTAATAGACATCATGAATTCTGGGAGGGGTGACTAAGGCTCGGATTCATTATAAACATAATGAATTATTATTGGTTTTACCTTTTTATCCTGCTGTTAATGTTTAGGGTTAAGCATAAACTTCATAATACCAACTTGCTTATCTGGTTAGATGAATTTTATCTTAAATGACTCAGGAGTTTACTGAGGTGAAGGAGGATCAGGCAAATATTTTGAGTCAGGCAAACAAGCCAGGCAAATAACTACTGCCATGCAAAGGACCTTCTCACTGCTTTGAGAAGCTGAACCACTTCAGCTGCATCTTGATGAAAGGTTTGGACTCAAGCAACACTTATTGATAGATTTTGTTTATTTTTCTTAAACTCCAGAAGTCATGCAGGAATAATATCTGAGAGAGTTTGCTTAGAGACCTAACCAACTGGCACCTTACCCAGTATTTTAAAAGCAATCTGTGGTGTGCCTGGTTTGTCTGTTATTCATATATTTATTTATTTATTTTTTTAACAATTTTTTTTAACCATAACTAGAGTATTTTATATTGGTGAGCCAGTGGTTGTGTGAGGTGAAGCAGGTGAAAGTCTAATTTTTCTACACGTCATCAGTACTGCTGAGGGTTTCACTCTATTACCTGTCAACAGGTTCTTTTGAAGCAACATCACTCAAACTCATTACTTTGTCTCCTGTTTGTTTCCTCACATTATGTCACTGACTCTAAAAAGTAAGTTTCATGTAACAGGTTGAGAGGTCAAAATACTGAAACATTTGAGGTGCAGCTCAGTCGGTTACAATTAGCATCATTGGGGGATTATTTTATTTCATTAGCTCAGTTCATAAGTGAAACTCATAAATGTGTATATTTCTGTTAATTTTAATGATTATGGCTGATGAAAACTCCTCCAATAAACCAATGAAAGGTTCTTAAATGGCCTGCACAATGTAGTGTTACTGCCAGAGTGATTTGTCTATACTTTTCTAGTTTTCTCATTAAGATCCCTGAAGTCTAAACCTGGTGCATATCCTTAACATATTTCCCTTAGACTACCCCGTTTATTCGTTCAATGGCAGGAAGAAGGTGGTGCTCAGCAACGTGTCTTGGATGGGAGGAAAGAATGACTTCCTGGGCATCGCCTACATCGTGGTTGGCTCCATGTGTGTCGTCATGTCCATTGTTATGCTTATTGTGTATGCTAAATTCAAGTTTGCCGAAGACGACTGAGCACCTGAAAAAATGCCAAAGGAAACTTTTCCATGTAGTTGATCAACCTCAGCTGGAAAAAGCTGCTCTGGCTTCAAACAAAGGGTTATAGTGACCTCTGAACTGTTGAAATTAGGATTTGGAGTTTAAATGTATTGCTAGTGTTCTATTTTTCTTACATTTTCTATCTGTATTTCTTAAACGGCTTTATCTTCAGGGCTAAAGCTGCCTCCTACTGATGGGTCAATAATCTTAAAGCCATATTTTTCATGAAAAGCCATTTTAAACTAATCAGGCAGTTACATTTTTTTATTTTTTTACCCCTCCTGGGGGTCTTTTGTGGGCTCTAGTGTCCCTTTTATGAAAGTAGGCTGACAGGAAACGGGGAAGGAGAGGTGGGAAGACATGTGGCAAATATTGCCGGGTCAGGGAATCGAACCTGGACCCGGCGAGTTACATTTGAGAAAGATGCTTCATTAAAAGGTTGTAAAATTTGTACATATTTATTTCTGACTCAGGGAAATGGTTTACAAGCTTTTCTTCTCAATGTTTTTTGTTGGGTGGCTTCAAAGCTTTTGTAACTTTTAGTGTTCCTTGAAATGATTATCATCTTAATATTTATTGAATAAAACAACAAAATCTTATTTTGTTCCTGCGTGTTTTATTTATGCTCTTATGCTCAACTTATAGGATTCTGTTTATTAAAAAAATAGATCTCTTAGATGAACTAAATTATTTTGACTTTTTAAAGAACTTTGGTTGTGACATTGTCTTAATTTCAAAGTTTAACAAACATTTGACAGAGCTTTGGTGCTTATATATACCTTTAACTTTCTAATGTTGTCACATTTCAACCATGAAATTAATTATATTTTATTAGGAACGTTCTCTGATAGACCCTGATTTAATCTTCCCAGTAACTTCCTCTCTGACTCGTCTTCATGATCCCGTTTGTCTTTTAATCTTCTCCAACAAACCTTCACAGAACAGCTCTGTTTAGACTGAAATTGTTTCACACACAAAATGTGTAAAAGTTAATGGAGTGACATATTTTTGCAAGACAATGTGTATCTAAATGTTGGAGAATCTGCAGCTATTTTGTTGATTTTTGCCGTTTACTGTAGCATGAAGGTCTGCAACCTGCGGCTCCGGACCCTAGGGTGACTCTTTGGACATTCCACAATGGCTCTTAACAACAAACAAATAAACAAATGCAGGTTTTGGTATTTTTTCAGGTTTATTCATGAAATAAACCTGAAAAGATGATCAGAAAATCATCTTTTCTATTTTTTGAAAAGATGATACAAAAAGAACCAATAATAGCTCTGAATAGTAGCTCAAATTTATTTTTCTTAAGTTTTAAGCTATGCGATTTTAAAAAAAAAAGAATATCAACATCTTATTGAAGAAACAAAATGTAAACATCTTCTTTAATGTTTAGTTTAATGTTTTTCTTAAACATTTCCTTTGTAGATATTTATGAAATATATATATATGTTTTTCCTTTTTAAATGATCATGCAACGCTCGTGTAGCTATAAAATAACTGTTAAGGTTGCAATAGCCTATCTCCTAGCTGGAGATAGGCTATTGATTTTTTTTAGTATTTACTCATTAGTGGTTTTATTGACGAGAAATGTAAAAGAAAAAAAAACAAAATCGCATTTTCTTTTATTAAATCAGATTAGAAAACTGTGCGCTAATGTCTGGAATTGATTAAATATCAGCAAAAGGCAATAATGCCACTAAAAATATGGACAGAAAAACATTGATTTGACATGATCATAGAAAATGCTGCATCATTGGAGACTCTTCCCTCCTTCCCTCTAGCGGCCATCTGGAGAGACAAAAAGATTGGAACAGAATTATGGGTAGTGTAGTATTCTAACCGCACACCACGGTGATTCTCCCGCCCGCAGAACGACAAGTACCAGCATCCTTTGCGCCTATAAATGAAGCTAGTCCTAACTGCGGTGATTTGACAGCGGGTTGTCAGCCTCTATCATACCCGGTTGCACAGAGACGTTCCTCGGTTCTTTGTTCACCTTCATACACCTTCTGGTCACCGTCCACCTCTCTACGAAATGTCCGACGGCGGGGGGACGGAGGAGGGCAGCGGCACCATGGAGGTGTCGGCCGTTCAAACGGTGGCGGACACCTCGGTGCTGCAGAAACACATTCGGAAGCTGGTGCCGTTGCTGCTGGAAGATGGCGGTGAGGCCCCGGCCTCTCTGGAAACCGCCCTGGAGGAGAAGAGCTCCGTGGAGCAGATGAAAAAATTTCTATCCGACCCCCAGATTCACACCGTCCTGGTGGAGAGAAGTGCCCTGAAAGGTACTTTTATCCTAATATTCTTACAAAGAAACGTTAGTAAATGAGCTGTTTGACTAATTGGGGCTTTAATCGACCTCTTGAGTGTTCAGTTATTCAGCCTCCATCAGAGCCGGTTGCTCTTTCTGACGGAGTAAAAACCGGAGTTTTCCTTCTCCACCTGTGTAAACGGGGTGTGGTGGATAAAGTGGAGTTGCTCTCGAAGCTTCATCTGATTATGATGTCTATGACCTGATGTCGACAGAGTATCATCAGAAGAGTTCTGTATCCATCGGTTCAATTCAAGAATTTAACTTATTTCTATAGATTGGATGGACACAGTGACAGATGTATTAAGTGTTTCATTTTTGTCAGATTTGGTCATTTTTGCTTATTCATCTAATTAAACCCAAGTTCAAATTCTCAGAAAATTAAAATGACATTTAAAACCAATAAAAATAATAATTTTAATTCAGATTTTTTAGGTTGTGAGCATGTTATAAACCACGCAATCATTAAACTGCTGACTTGACAGTTTTCCAGTCACAAACACTGATTTCTAAACAAGCTGAATTCTGTATTCAAACATATTAATGGGAAGTTGAGTGGAAGGAAGAAATGTGGTTGAACAGACACTAGTGGCTCTAGTTTCAAAATAACTTTTCAATGATATTCAAAGTTATGGAGATGCTCCTGCACGTTTCAGGTCACTTGGAGTTAAGTTTTCATCAAAATTGAACACAAGATCTAAGATTATACAACTTAATGAATAAATGATTTGTTCCAACTGAATGTTGTATCTTTGGACTTCTGTCATGTGAACCTGTTTTGTCAATGGAAACATTATTTTCAGTCAGCTGCAGGCGAGACAATCATCTTCTCAGCTGTTTGATGTTTTTTTTAAATTTTTATTACAGCTGTGTTTTTATTCCTCAAGATCACACATGACCCGCCACACCGTGAACCTCCTGTCCAGTCATGATGTTGGAGAATAGATTTATGTTATCTTTTGACTTATTTCATATTATTGTGTTTTCAAATGGGACAACCATTTTCCTGGTTGTCTCATTTGAAAGTGAGTAGGACAGCATGAATAACTAAGTATTCATACCATTTGAACTCGGGTTATAGATTACATCTGAAGCGGTTTATGTATTTAAAAAAATCTTTAATTGTGTTAAAATTTTTACTATACAAAATCTATGCAATTAATTGAAATGAACTTATTAAAGTCCCAACCCTAATTTTTAGATTTCTTAAAAACATCTCTTTTAATTGTTATTACAGTAAATATAAAATCAACACCAGTCTCCTCTCGTTCAGTTTGTTGGATTTGTTTTTGTGTTCTTCTCACAGAGGATGTTGGAGATGAAGGCGAAGAGGAGAAAGAGTGCATCAGCTACAACATCAGCATCGACATCCGCTACGGCATCAAGTCTAACAGGTGATTACATTTTCCTGGACGTTGCACAGCTTTGGTTCACCTCAGGTTCGATTGGACCCAAATGGATCTCATCCCCTCTTTTCCAGCTTGGCTCTGATCAAGAGGACGGGTGTCATTGACGCAGACAAGCCCATATCCACTCAGGTTCGGGTGCTGACCCTGAGCGAAGATTCCCCCTACGAGACTCTTCACTCTTTCATCAGCAATGCTGTTGCTCCTTTCTTCAAGTCCTACATCCGGGAGTCTGGCAAAGCCGACAGGTGACGAATCATTAATTTCCTTTGTTCTTGAGAAGAGATGATGGGTGGTGAACGTAATCTTACAATGTTCTCTGCGGTGGCCTGTAGAGACGGGGATAAGATGGCTCCCTCTGTGGAGAAAAAGATTGCAGAGCTGGAGATGGGTCTTCTCCACCTGCAGCAGAACATTGAGATTCCTGAGATCAGCCTGCTCATCCACCCCATCATTGTAAACGTTGCCAAGCAGTGCTACGAGCATGGGGAGAAGCCTAAGGTCACTGACTTTGGAGATAAAGTGGAAGATCCCACCTTCCTGAATCAGCTGCAGTCCGGAGTGAACCGCTGGATCAGAGAAATCCAGAAAGTGAGAAAAGCCTCCAAGAATTCTGACTTATTTTGAAGACATTTTTTCTGACTCTTCTTTAACTCCCCCTGCCAGGTGACGAAGCTGGACCGGGATCCAGCCTCAGGCACGGCCCTGCAGGAGATCAGCTTCTGGCTGAACCTGGAGAGAGCTCTGAACCGGATCCAGGAGAAGAGGGAGAGCCCCGAGGTTCTGCTGACTCTGGACATCCTCAAACACGGCAAACGTTTCCATGCCACCGTCAGCTTTGATACAGACACTGGTGAGGAAAAACTGCTTCCACAGCAACACTGTTGTTTCATTTTCTATCTACGGTTTATTAAAACTGAAACGATCTGACTAATTGATTATTGAAATAATCATTAACTGATTTAGTAATGGATTAATCGTTAGCCGATGTATACAGACTCAAAATAATGCAACCAGAGCAGTAGTTGATTCAAAACTATAAAACAAATAAACATTTTGCATTTAACAGTAGAAAACCCCTTTTTCCATAAATATGTTCTACCCAGAACTCCTCAAGCAGAATAGTTTTAGATTCGCTTGATTCAAATTCAGTAAAAAAAAATAAAATCTCTTAAGTACTTTTTGTTGTCTAATTATTAATCAGTTAGTCAAAAATAACAGATCAGTCATGCACTGTATTGATCATTTATATGTAGATGGATTCTTTGTTGGCATTCATTAAAAAATGTTGCATTTTAGACGATAAAATGTTTTCCTTTTAAAAAATTAACTGTCTGCTTATTTGCATTTTTAATGCACTTCTAATCTTTTATTTAAAAAAGGCTTACACAGTTAAATGAAAAATCTACACAATGTGGCCACCTTTTTTTCTTGGGTTGTCAGAATAATGAGTCTTTAAAATAATCGTCAGCTGCAGCCCTAAAACCCTGTTTTTGTCCTGCAGGTCTGAAGCAGGCAGTGGAAACTGTGAACGACTACAATCCTCTGATGAAAGACTTCCCTCTCAACGACCTGCTCTCCGCCTCAGAGCTGGATAAGATCCGCCAGGCTCTCATCGCCATCTTCACTCACCTGAAAAAGATCAGGAACACCAAGTACCCCATCCAGAGAGCGCTGCGTCTGGTGGAGGCCATCTCCAGGGACCTGAGCTCCCAGCTCCTCAAAGTTTTGGGAACCAGAAAGCTCATGCATGTTGCTTACGAGGAGTTTGAGAAGGTTGGGGGTGTTGCATCTCCATTCAGCCTTTTTCCTGTTGAATTAGTTTTGAGCCTTCTGCTTTCCCTGCACAGGTGATGGTGGCTTGCTTTGAGGTGTTCCAGACCTGGGAGGATGAGTACGAGAAGTTGCAGGTGCTTCTGAGGGACATTGTGAAAAGGAAGCGGGAGGAGAACCTGAAGATGGTGTGGCGCCTGAGCCCCGCCCACAGGAAGCTCCAGTCTAGACTGGACCACATGAGACGCTTCAGGAGGCAGCATGAGCAGCTGAGGGCCGTCATTGTCCGGGTGCTGCGTCCACAGGTGAACGGCGAGCAATTTTTACTATGATAATGATCCTATTCTGATGTTCACCCATCAATTATTACTATATTAATTGTTTTATGACCTACCCGGTTCAATTATTACTATATTAATGATTGATTTCACAGATGTTTACTCTTCAGTTATTAGTAAATTACTGATTGGATTTACTAATCTGATTTAAATCCTCGTGACGTTTTGTTGTTTGCAGGTTTCTGCCGTGCAGCAGCACGCTCCTGGAGAAACGGTTGAGCCTGAAGACATGAAAGTAGCTGGAGTCCTCTTTGATGCAGCTGATGCCAACGCCATCGAAGAGGTCAATCTGGCGTATGAGAACGTCAAAGAGGTTGACGGCCTGGACGTGTCCAAAGAAGGGATGGAGGCCTGGGAGGCAGCCATGAAGCGCTATGACGAGCGCATCGACCGCGTGGAGACCCGCATCACCGCCCGCCTGCGCGACCAGCTGGGAACCGCCAAGAACGCCAACGAGATGTTCCGCATCTTCTCCCGCTTCAACGCGCTCTTCGTGCGCCCCCACATCCGCGGCGCCATCCGGGAGTACCAGACGCAGCTCATCCAGCGTGTGAAGGACGACATCGAGTCACTGCACGACAAGTTCAAAGTCCAGTACCCCCAGAGCCAGGCCTGCAAGATGAGCCACGTCCGCGACCTGCCGCCCGTGTCCGGCTCCATCATCTGGGCCAAGCAGATCGACCGGCAGCTGACGGCGTACATGAAGAGGGTGGAGGACGTTCTGGGAAAAGGCTGGGAGAACCACGTGGAGGGGCTGAAGCTGAAGCAGGATGGAGATAGCTTCAGAGCTAAGCTCAACACCCAGGAGATATTTGACGACTGGGCTCGCAAGGTAGGGAATATTTTAACAACTTTTTCAAACTATTTGGGTTTTTTTTTTAAAGCGGAACTGAGAAAAGACACCGAGGGCCAAGTGTGCGGATGATCGGAGAGAGTTAAGTGGAGCTGAAGTCAGAAACAGGGACAACAATGTTACCAACCTGGTATCAAAACAATATTTATTGCAAGAGTTTCTGGGGAAAATTTATTGTCAAGTAGAATTTGTTATTGTGACGGGCCTAGTTCTGCCATATTTTGCCTAAAACCACCTCAGTGTTTGTAGATTTGTCACTCGTGTGTTTTTAAAAAAATTTTTTATTGAGTTACTAGAGGAATTAAAAATTCACTACATTTTCAACTAATATCATTACAATATTGGCATAATAATGCAAGTACATTCTGTTAAAGACCAATAAAACCTTAATTTCTAAAGAACTGGAAGACATTTTAAATATTCAAAAAACTAAACAAATTTAATAGAAACATACACATAAATGAAATGATAAATAAAATTAATCATAAAGTCTCTGTAAATAGTTTCCCTTCAAAAAATATTCATCATTGGTCTGAGAGGGAAAATGAGAAAATGTTTAGTACTTTGGTGAACAAAAATGGTCAATTAATTGATTTCTTTCTTTCTGTTGCAGGCTTATTCAGAACTAAACAAACTTGCACAAAAATGTCAAAACATACAGATGCTATCCTTAACCCTTTCATGCATAGTGGTCACTACAGTGGACAGCTATCTAAAAGCCATTTTCTTGTGCTTCCTGTGGATTTTTATGTTATAAATGCACACAGACCACTGAAGTGGACACTAATGCATCATAAAATACACTATCAACTACTGGCCATCAGCTGCAAATGCAAGAAATTATTTTTGTTAAATACAATATGGCCGACAGACAAAAAACCATGAGAACCGACCCGGTCCCTCCTTCTACTGTAGACGACTCTTGCAAGTAAAAAAAATATTGTGACATTAGATAACCCCTAAGGAACAATACTACTGACGTATTTTTCAAATAACAACTTTGTATTTGGACAAAATTACAATTGATCACATAAAAATAAAAAATAAAAAATATATATTTTTACAAAAAGATTTTCCTACCTTTTTTATGCCTTAAGAAAAGAATTTTAAAAAATGGAAAAAAAATTCTGACACAAAGGATCATAATTCATGCATCAGAGGGTTAAGGACCAATATACACAGTTTATCTATAAAAAGATCTGATATGTGCTGCTTTTGTGTTTCAGGTGCAGCAGCGTAACCTGGGCGTGTCTGGACGGATCTTCACCATTGAGAGCACTCGAGCTCGTGGAAGGACCGGAAACATGCTGAAGCTTAAAGTCAACTTCCTCCCAGAGATCATCACCTTATCTAAGGAGGTCCGCAACCTGAAGTGGCTCAGCTTCCGAGTTCCTCTGGCCATCGTCAACAAGGCCCACCAGGCCAACCAGCTCTATCCCTTCGCAATCTCTTTGATCGAGAGCGTGCGCACCTACGAGCGCACCTGTGAGAAGGTGGAGGAGCGGTCCTCCATCTCGCTGCTGGTGGCCGGCCTGAAGAAGGAGGTGCAGGCCCTCATCACTGAGGGCATCACGCTGGTCTGGGAGTCCTACAAGCTGGATCCGTACGTCCAGAGACTGGCTGAGACTGTCTTCAACTTCCAGGAGAAGGTCAGGATGCCACCATGTCAGCCATCTGTGGCATAAATTCTGACTTTAAAATGATTTAATTTCTTATGCGGAACTGTGTGTGTTGCTCTTGCGTCCAGGTTGATGACCTGCTGCTGATTGAAGAGAAGATCGATCTGGAGGTCCGCTCTCTGGAGACCTGCATGTTCGATCACAGGACGTTCTCCGACATCCTGAACCGGGTTCAGAAAGCTGTGGATGACCTCAACCTGCACTCCTACTCCAACCTGCCCATCTGGGTCAACAAGCTGGACATTGAGGTATGCAAGTCAGAATGTACCAAATGGCTTTCAAAAGTATTCAGTCTCCCTTCAGGCTGCAAACACAAAGTTCAACAATGCTTTGAAATAAAACCACCAGTTTTATTAAGGCAACCAGTTACCTTCAAAAGACATCTGATCAATCTCTGTAACTGCAGGTGTTCTCTGAAGGCCTGAGGTTTGTTAGAAAACCTTGGAGAACAAATGGCAGCAAGAAGACCAAAGGGAGGAAGTTGTAGAGAATTTAAAGCAGCAATAGGTTCTAAAACAACATCCAAGTCAAAATGTAAAGATTGTGACATAACTGTGAACTTATTTAGACATGCTGTTCTACATAAATTGTTGTAGAAGATCTGCAGAAACTGCTGCTCAACTATTGCCTAACGCCACACATCTGTCCTTTATGCAAGATAAACTGAATAGAGATGTTGTCCATCCAATCTGAGACAATTTGCAAAGCAGGTGCAGGAATATTCCCCAAAAACCACATAACATCAAAAACAGGTTGATTTTATGAAGTATTGGCTCAGGGAAGCACCGATCATTTCATACTGTTATAAACTTTTCTTCAGCTTCATGACTATAACCAACTTTTTGTCATGGGTCAGCTAAAATCCCAGCATAACTTGCTGAACTTTCTGGTTGTAGTTTAGTCAAATGTAAATAAGTACCTCTGCTTGCTGTTTTACTCTAAGTGTGCTCATAAACGCTGATTTCTCTCAGATTGAGCGCATCCTTGGCGTGCGACTCCAGGCCGGTCTGAAGGCCTGGACCCAGGTGCTCCATGGACAGGTGGAGGACAAAGCTGACGTGGACATGGACACAGAGGCGCCTCAGGCCGGACATAAACCCGGAGGAGATCCCAAAATAAAGGTAACTCTGTCACCGCACCTCTTAGTTTAAAAAAATAAATATATGAGCGCACCTGAACACCGCACCTTTTTTAATTTCTAGAATATTGTCCATGAGCTGAGGATCACCAACCAGGTGATCTATCTGAATCCACCGATCGAAGACTGCCGCTACAAGCTCTATCAGGAGATGTTTGCCTGGAAGACCATCATCCTTTCCCTGCCCAGGATCCAGAGCCAAAGATACCAGGCAGGGATCGTCTACTAAAACATCTACTGGTTCTGCTGCTGCTGTTACCTGAACCAGTCTGTTCTCCTGCATCAGGTGGGGGTCCACTACGAGCTCTCAGAGGAGGAGAAGTTCTACCGTAACGCCCTCACCAGGATGCCAGATGGTCCTGCAGCCCTGGAGGAGGCCTACAACGCGGTGGAGGACATAGTTGGAGAAGTGGAGCAGTACGTAAAGGTAGGAGTCACTTTAAATGAACAGCTGGGATGCAGGAGGATAACACAACTGAGTTATCCTGTTGTCTTTCCTGCCCAGGTGTGGCTGCAGTACCAGTGCCTTTGGGACATGCAGGCTGAAAACATCTACAACCGTCTGGGTGAAGACCTAACCAAGTGGCAGGCCCTCCTGGTCCAGATCCGTAAAGCGCGTGGAACCTTCGACAACGCAGAGACTCGAAAAGATTTTGGACCAGTGATCATTGACTATGGCAAGGTAGCAACGATGGCAGCTTCTCTGGGTTTATTCCCTTCCTGTTGTGGCGTTTTTAAGCATTTTATTTTCTGACCCCCACCAACAGGTTCAGTCTAAGGTCAACTTAAAATACGACTCCTGGCATAAAGAAGTCCTCAGCAAGTTCGGTCAGATGCTCGGCCAGAACATGCAGGATTTCCATTCCCAGATCTCCAAGGTGAGCTTTGATCTGAAAATCAGTGTGGGCTTTGAATATTTAATTACAAACAGAAGAGATATCAGTCTCTGTATGAGCAAGTATATAGAAAGGTTTCATGATTTCTAAAAGGCATTTTGTTCTAGGGATTAGCATTTAGTGTTTTGCCTAGAACAGGGGTGTCAAACTCAATTTCACCAAGGGCCACTTCAGCATATTGGCCACCCTCAATGGGCCACATTGACGGTATAAATCAGGAATGCCCAAGTGCAGCCCTCCAGACTGCAACGTTTAGATGCGTCCCTGCTAAAACATACTCCAGACAAAAAGTTGACTTCCCTCATTAGCAGCAACTCAGTTCTGTAGAGGCCTGTGAATGAGTCAATGATCCAGGTGTGTTAGAGAAGGAACGCATCTAAAGTTGCAGAGTGACAGGTCTGGAAAACTAGACCTAGCATAAATGTATGAAAATACAATGTTAAAAATAAATTAAACAACACCTCATATTGTTAAATAACTGATTTTATGTATTCAAGTTTTAAATATTACATTTGAGTTTGCATGGATGTAAAATTACTGCTCAGTTTAAAAATTACAATATTTTTAAACTGAGCAGTTTAAAAATATGCTCAGTATTTTTAAACTGCTCAGCTAAACTTCGCTCTTTAGCTCGTTAGCTTGTCGATGTTTCAGTTTTATTCCCTGGGAAAATTAATCTTTGTCTGCTTTAAAGATAAGCAAACAAAGAATAAAAACAAGTTTTGATATTAACTCTCAACTTCATTCACAAAACGTTTTCGTTATTTATTACAAAACGAACATGTATTTCACATAAGAACAAAACAATTAGGTGATGTTGCCTGTCCTTGAACACAAAGCTGATCCTCTTCACCCCGTCACCAACTCACACACATCCTCATTGTGTTGTGTTGTGTAAATAAACACAAAACACAAGCAAAATCAATAAACTATATGCATATTCCAGTATACTGAATTTTGGTTTTACATTCATTCTATTTAAATTTAATTTGTTCATGCTTACCAATGTTTTCTGGCCGGATGTCTGGCACCGTTTTCCCCTGGTCAGTTCGTCGATGTCCGGTTTTAGTACTTGTGCTGTGGCAATCCGCAAAATGGCGTGTAGGTTTTCGTCAGTAATGCGCGATCTGTGCTTGGTCTTGTTTAAATTCATTATTGAAAACATCTGTTCGCACAGATAGGTGCTTCCAAACATGGACCAAAAACACGAGCTGCATGGAGTCGCAGCTGTGGCATCAAATCACGGGGCAGTAGACGGTAAAAGTCCTCGATTGAAACATCACTGGACTTCGCTCGTTAGCTTGTCGATGTTTCAGTTTTATTCGCTGGGAAAATTAATAATCAGCTTGAGATGACTCTGCTGCACTCTAGTGGCGAGAAGCCGTAATGTTGGCTGGTAAGAATCGGAAGGCATTATGGGAGATGTAGTTTGTAGTCAATTCGTGCTCAAAACCTATTTTAAGTGAACCAATGGGGCTGTAAAACGGTGGTGGGGGAGAGGGCCACATAAAATGACGTAGCGGGCCACATGTGGCCCGCGGGCCTTGAGTTTGACACATGTGGCCTAGAAAATGTAGATCCTTAAACCAACGCTGGTGTTTTCCAGGAAGCTGCTGCAAAGTCAGGATGTTCAGTGACGGAGGGTGAAATTTAATGGTGCTCCGTTTGTTCATTCAGCATGAAATTGACTTTAAGAAAATGCAGACATTTTTCACAAAACAATATTAAAGATTTATTACTACAAAAATAAATCAGTTAAAGAAAAATGCATTAGTTTTCATAAAAAATTTAATGAATTAAATAAACAAGTAAGAAATATTAAAAATAAAAAATACATTAAATATGTAAAACAAATGTATAAAGTGAGAATGTAACCTTTTTCAATAAAAATGCATAGATATAAAAATGCATTAATTTTAAACACCTCGCATTGGTAACAGAGTGGTGACGTGTAAGCATGGCGTTCATTATTTGGGAAAACAAACTAAAAACTTTCAGATTTAGTTCATTGGATAATTTTTTTTGTACATCTCTTAATATATTAAATTGTCATCATTACTTAACAGAAATGCTTTTTTCCTTTCCCAGTCTCGTCAAGATCTTGAGCAGCATTCTGTGGACACGGCAAGCACCTCGGATGCCGTCAACTTCATCACGTATGTCCAGACCCTGAAACGTAAGATCAAGCAGTTTGAGAAGAACGTGGAGGTAAGCCTTGAGACTCACCGTCCTCTGGCTCTGGTGTCTGCGTGTCCCTTACGAACTTTTATTCCTGCAGCTGTTCCGAAACGGACAGCGACTGCTGGAGAAGCAGCGCTTCCAGTTCCCTCCATCTTGGCTCTACATCGACAACATCGAAGGTGAATGGGGTGCGTTCAGTGACATCATGAAGCGCAAAGACACAGCTATCCAGCAGCAGGTGGCCAACCTTCAGATGAAGATAGTCCAGGAGGACAAAGCCGTGGAGAACCGCACCACGGACCTCCTGAACGACTGGGAGAAGACCAAACCTGTTGCAGTAAGACCAACGTCTCCCACATCAAAACCACCAAATTCTTTCAGATACTTTAGCATCTGACGTTCTTTTTCTTGTAGGGGAATCTGCGTCCTGAAGAAGCCCTTCAGTCTCTGACCATCTATGAAGGCAACTTCGGCCGCCTGAAGGTGGAGAGGGAGAAGTGCGCTCGTGCCAAAGAGGCGCTGGAGCTCACCGATACCGGACTGCTCAGCGGCAGCGAGGAGAGAGTGCAGGTGACGCCTCAAGTGTTTATTGATTAAAAAATAATGGTCAGGAGCTTATTTTAACCATTTCTGCCTCTCATTTTAAGGTGGCACTGGAGGAGCTGCATGACCTGAAGGAGGTGTGGTCTGAGCTGTCGAAGGTGTGGGAGCAGATCGACCAGATGAAGGAGCAGCCGTGGGTTTCTGTGCAGCCTCGCAAGGTAAACGGATAAAAACTCTGTGGTGACTAGAAAATGGTTAAAGCCTGAAGCACCTACAGTGGAGGACTGGGTCAATATTGTACAGGACATTTACATTCTGGAGAAGTTAACTTTTTCTGTTCAAGGTCGAAGGGAATCATTCTTCAGGATCTGGTCTAAATGGACAAACTATGTAAAATCAGTCATTCCTGTGGACTAAATATGTCAATCACATGCAAATACTGTTGTGCAGTGTATTGTACCCTGGCTTAGGATTATGGCAAAATTATGCTCTTGATTGTGTTTTCTTTCACATAACATAAGAAGAATTAGATCTGGCCCTCCTTTACCCCCCACTCACTCTTGTGTTATGGTTGTTTGGTTACTGTAAAAAAAAAAAAAAAACCTGGATTGGCTTATGCTATTCCTTCTTATACTTCCACTGTGTTGGAAGTTGAATTGTACAATGTAATTGTAACTTGCCTTTCCAAATAAAAGATTAAATATAAAAAAATATATATATATATAAAAAAAAAAAACTCTGTGGTGTTTACTGTTGTGTTCTGTAGAGACTAAAGTTGTTGTTGTTGCTGCAGCTTCGCCAGAGTCTGGATGCTCTCCTGAACCAGCTGAAGAACTTCCAGGCCCGACTGAGACAGTACGCGTCTTACGAGTTTGTCCAGAGGCTACTGAAGGGATACCTGAAGGTCAGGAAATGGGCTTTCATGCTGTTATATTTAAAGGAAGCAGAGCTCACTTCCTGTTCTTCCCTTTTCCAGGTCAACATGTTGGTGATCGAGCTGAAGTCAGAGGCGCTGAAGGATCGCCACTGGAAGCAGCTGATGAAGCGGCTGCATGTGAACTGGGTGCTTTCGGAGCTGACACTGGGGCAGATCTGGGACGTGGATCTGCAGAAGAACGAGATGGTGGTGAAGGACGTCCTGCTGGTGGCTCAGGGAGAAATGGCGCTGGAGGAGTTCTTGAAGCAGGTGAGATGTCTGGACCAGACACAGATTTAACAACCAATTAGTACTTCTGATGATCCATCCTTCATCAACTAATCTGTCCTCCTGTTAGTCCATCCATCTGTTTATCCACCCAACTATTCTTCTGTTCATTCGTTGGTCTGTTTATCCTTTCATTCATCTGTCTGTCCATCATCAAGTCCCTCCATCCATCCAACAGTTTAACAGTTTACTTGTCTAACCGTCCATCAGCCCCGCCCTCCATCCTTCCTTCTGTCCTTCTTCCTGGACTCTCTCGGTTCTCTAACTGGGTCTCTGGTCCCATCAGATTCGTGAGGTGTGGAACTCGTATGAACTGGACCTGGTGAACTACCAGAACAAGTGCCGCCTGATCCGAGGCTGGGACGATCTGTTCAACAAAGTCAAGGAGCACATCAACAGCGTGTCGGCCATGAAGCTGTCTCCTTACTACAAGGTAACAACGGCTAACATCTCTTCATCTCAACCTCAGACGCTTCAGATGTTGGATGATATTTTAACTCTTCTTATTTTTTCTCTTCTTCTTCTTCAGGTGTTTGAGGAAGATGCTCTGAGCTGGGAGGACAAGCTGAACCGCATCATGGCTCTGTTTGACGTTTGGATCGACGTCCAGAGGCGCTGGGTTTATCTGGAAGGCATCTTCACCGGCAGCGCTGACATCAAGCATCTGCTGCCTGTAGAAACGCAGAGATTCCAGAGGTGAAGCAGAATCTGATTAAAAATGATGCAAATGGAGCTAAAGGAGGTAAAAACTGAAGCAGAACCGTCTCTGTCCTGCAGCATCAGCACAGAGTTCCTGGCCCTCATGAAGAAGGTGACCAAGTCTCCGCTGGTGATGGACGTCCTGAACATCCAGGGAGTCCAGAGGTCCCTGGAGCGACTGGCCGACCTGCTGGGAAAGATCCAGAAAGCTCTGGGAGAATACCTGGAGAGGGAGAGATCTTCCTTCCCAAGGTAGGGGGCGCTGCGGAGGAAGCAGAGTATGCTGCGGTGCTGATGATAGGAACAAATCAGGAAGTCTAAGTGAACATTTACAGACTTTTTATTTCATATTTTATCAAAGCTAAAAATCAACCGCCATCCTTCATTCCATTTATTCCTTCATTCTAGCACTATTCTTCCTTTCATCCATCCTTCATTTTATTTCATCTTCCATTTCATTCCATCCATTTTTCCTTGCTTATTTTCTGACTTCCTTCCTTACTTCTTAAATTACTTCCTCTCTTTATTTCTTTCCTTCCTTCCATCCATCTTTTCTTCACTCGTTCTTTGGTTTCTTTCTTTGCTCTCCACTCTTCCATCCGTTATTCTGTCTCTTATTTTCCAGATATAAATCCTGATCACTTCAGTGAAATTTAAAAATGAGCTGAATAAATATTTATGCAATGAAATAAATATAATTTTAGCTCTAAAACAGTGTGGGAGCTGAAGTCAGTAATGCCTCGTGTTGTTGGAGCAATAATTACCGTTTAACCGTTCGGTGTCTGACTTTTGTCCTCCATCTTTGCTGACAGGTTCTACTTTGTGGGAGATGAGGACCTGCTGGAGATCATCGGCAACAGCAAGAACGTGGCCAAGCTCCAGAAACACTTCAAGAAGATGTTTGCCGGCGTGTCGAGCATCCTGCTGAACGAAGACAACACCGAGGTTCTGGGGATCTCGTCCCGGGAGGGAGAAGAAATTCTGTACAAGACGCCCGTCTCCATCACGGATCACCCCAAGATCAACGAGTGGCTGACGCTGGTGGAGAAGGAGATGAGGGTGACGCTGGCCAAGCTGCTCGCCGAGTCCGTCACCGAGGTCACGGCCTTCAACAAGGGCACCGCCATCGACCTCACGCAGTACATCAACTGGATCGATCGCTACCAGGTCAGAACTGGGAAGACTGGGAGAGTTCACCGTTTGTAGAGCAGTTTTCATCCAGTCTGGGTTAACTGGGAAGAACTGGGAGTCCAAACAACAAACCTCAACCAAGTAACATTAATTATGACAATTAGATGGGTAGTTAATGAGGAGGCTGGAAGTATTCAGATGGTGATGCTTGCAGAAAGTGATCATATATTAAAGCAAGAAATGTATCAGTTTATTGTATTCATTCATTCATTAGGTAATTTTTGCATACATTCATTAATATATATACACATATTTATGTCTTCATTTATTCATTTCTGCATTCATCTATGCCTTCATAAATGTGTTTATCTATTCATTAATTTATGAATCCATTCATTCATCTGTGCATTTATGCATTCATAGCTGGTTTTGTCTTTAATTTACCATAAAAATGTTTTGGTAAAGAGGAACATCAAAGATGGCTATAAAAATTAAATAATAATCAAATCTAAGCAGTACAAACTTCATTTTAAAGTGATTCTTTGGAGTTAAAATCAAATAAAGTCGCTACTAACAAAGTAAAGTATTGATTTAAAAATAAGACAGAATTCCTGAAGATTTGCTGTGTTGCAGACAGAAACGTTGAGTTAAAATGATGTCTGTGTCTTCAGGCCCAGCTGGTGGTCCTGTCCGCCCAGATCGCCTGGTCTGAGAACATCGAGTCGGCCTTGACATCCATTTCTGGAGGCGGCGACATGTCGCCCATGCAGGGAGTGCAGTCGAACGTCGAGGCCACCCTGAACGTCCTGGCCGACACGGTGCTGATGGAGCAGCCTCCTCTCCGCAGGAGGAAGTTGGAGCATCTGGTAAAAGGAGATTCAGATCAACTTGAAGCTTTGATTTTAGATAAACTGTCTGAAAATTGTTTCACTCTGTTCAGATCACAGAGTTGGTGCACCAGCGCGACGTCACAAGGACGCTGATCAAGAACAAAATAGACAACCCCAAGTCCTTCGAGTGGCTCTGCCAGATGCGCTTCTACTTCGACCCCAAGCAGACAGACGTCCTGCAGCAGCTGTCCATCCAGATGGCCAACGCCAAGTTCAACTACGGCTTTGAGTATCTGGGTGTTCAGGACAAACTGGTCCAGACCCCGCTGACGGACCGCTGCTACCTCACCATGACCCAGGCTCTGGAGGCCCGTCTGGGCGGATCACCTTTCGGTATGGAAGTGGAGCAGCATTTTTTAAATTACCTTTCTCTAAACAGAACAGTTGATCTTGACTCTTTGTTCGCCCTGCAGGACCTGCTGGAACCGGAAAGACGGAGTCTGTGAAAGCTCTGGGTCACCAGCTGGGACGTTTTGTCCTGGTCTTCAACTGTGATGAAACCTTCGATTTCCAGGTGCAGCATGGCTGGTCCAGGACTTTTTTAGTTAAATATTAGAGATCATGTCTGGACATCATGCAGATATTTTCTTTTCTCTTCAGGCCATGGGTCGAATCTTCGTGGGTCTGTGCCAGGTGGGAGCCTGGGGCTGCTTCGACGAGTTCAACCGTCTGGAGGAGAGAATGCTGTCGGCCGTCTCCCAGCAGGTCCAGTACATCCAGGTGGCGCTGAGGGAGCACAGCAACCCCAACAGAGACAGGAGTACGTACGAAAAGAAACTTCCTTTAGTCACTGAACAATCGCATTTTATTGTTCAGCACAAATATTTATACGCCTTGTTATAATTTTGACTTTTCATCATGTTACAACTGCAAACTTCAGTGGATTTTATTGATAGACTAACGCACAGTACATAATTTAGTTCTACAATTTGAGCTGAAAGAAGAAATCACGAGGGCTAATTACTAAATACACTCCCTGCTTTCAGAAATTTACTTATTTAAAAATGAAAAAGTTGAGAACCAGGTAGGATTTCATTTATGTTCATTCAAACTCCTAAAAAAATTCTATATTAAAACCAATAAAAAAGTTGGTCCAAATACTTTTACAAACTCTCCACAGAGATGATGTAAAGTTTATAGATCAATATTTCTATTGGTCGTCTGTGAACAGTCTGTGCTCTGCTCGTCCTAAATGCGATGCGCTGAGTGGGATCTGTTCTCTCTGGCTCAGGTGTGCCCGTTACCACGGAGCTCCTGAACAAGCAGGTGAAGGTGAGCCCCGACATGGCCATCTTCATCACCATGAACCCGGGCTACGCCGGCCGCTCCAACCTGCCCGACAACCTGAAGAAGCTTTTCCGCAGCCTGGCCATGACCAAGCCCGACCGGCAGCTCATCGCTCAGGTCATGCTCTACTCCCAGGGCTTCCGGACCGCCGAGATCCTCGCCAAGAAAATCGTACCCTTCTTCAAGTGTGTGTCAGGTTTACCTCGGCTTAACTCGATTTAGAAAGCATCCCTCTGATTTACGCTCTGTTTTTATCTTCAGGCTTTGTGACGAGCAGCTGTCGTCTCAGAGCCATTATGATTTCGGTCTCCGCGCCCTGAAGAGCGTGCTGATCAGCGCCGGCAACGTCAAGCGCGAGCGGATCCAGAAGATCAAGAGGGAGAAGCAGGAGCGCGGGGAGGACGTCGACGAGAACGAAATAGCCGAGAACCTTCCAGAACAAGAGGTAGAAAAACTGAGGTTGGATCAAACTAGTTAGGTTGCGTCCTTCTTTGTCCTGAGTTTGGGTTTGTCGCTTTAGATCCTGATCCAGAGCGTGTGTGAGACCATGGTGCCCAAGCTGGTGGCGGAGGACATCCCTCTGCTCTTCAGCCTGCTGTCGGACGTCTTCCCTGGAGTCCAGTACCAGCGAGGAGAGATGACGGCGCTGAGGGAGGAGCTAAAGAAGGTCTGCAGTGAGATGTACCTCACCTACGGAGACGGCGACGATGTGGGCAGCATGTGGGTGGAGAAGGTAAGGCTGCCCCCTTCACCAGGATATATACATATGTTAGCAGTTTAACCTTCTCTAGATGAATGTTTTAGTTCTTCCCTTTGGTTTCTACTGCTTCTAAAAGCAGCCAAAGCGCTTAAATAAACAGCTGGTTTTTGGCAATAAGGTAATGAGCCGTTTCAAAAGCCTCCAGAATTAATGTCACAAATCACAGATACTGCCCTGTTACCTAGCAACCTCAGCAGAGTTCCACCCGTTTCCTAGCAACCCAAGCTGAACTCCGGCATGTTTGGGCAGCTGGTTTTACCGCTGTATTCGCTGTTCAATGGCTGCCGGAAGAGACAAGTGTTTTATTGTTGTCTTACCATCCAGAAACCACTTGCTGCATTGTGCAGGAGGTTCTACTAATGCTTTTCAAAGATGTACGCTTGTATAATTGAGCATCTGTTTTCAGACATTTTCATGTGTAACATTGAGTTTGGGGGGCGTGGCCAGCAGCACCTTATTTTAATTTAAAGTGACAGAGGCCCTAAAACATCTGAAAATAGGCAGGACTGAGCAGACTGAAATCTCTTAATCTAAGAATGATTTTGTGCCAAAAACGTACTGAGCATGTCTTGTATAGGCCACAGATCTGTCCTAACCTGGAGCACCTTTAACTGTTCTCCAGGTGCTCCAGCTGTACCAGATCACCCAGATCAACCACGGCCTGATGATGGTGGGTCCTTCTGGAAGTGGGAAGACCATGGCGTGGCGGGTCCTCCTCAAAGCCCTGGAGCGGCTGGAGGGGGTGGAGGGCGTGGCCCACATCATCGACCCCAAGGCCATCAGCAAGGACCACCTGTACGGAACTCTGGACCCAAACACCCGCGAATGGACCGACGGCTTGTTCACACACATCCTCAGGAAGTGAGCGACGACGCCATCAGATTCCAAACCACAAACTACCGTCTGCAGAAAACCACAGATGAGATAATTTTCCTTTAATTTCAGGATCATCGACAACGTCCGCGGCGAGCTGCAGAAGCGCCAGTGGATCATTTTCGATGGTGACGTCGACCCAGAGTGGGTGGAGAACCTGAACTCTGTGCTGGACGACAACAAGCTGCTCACTCTGCCAAACGGAGAGCGTCTGAGCTTACCACCAAACGTAAGAGCATTAATGGTTACCTGTTCTACTCAAACACATTTACCTCTTTTACAAAACGAAAGGTGGGTCTGTAGAAAGGCTTGGGAACTTATGCCTGGTTCAAATGGCAAAATTGTAAACTTATTTTTAAAACTTGATGGACGACACAGTGATATTTCTTAGGTATATCAGGCAGATTTCACCTGCCAACATTCAGATATCATATGGGAAATTTGACAAATCCTCTCGACCAAATGAGTTCAGAGTAAACAAACATGGCGGACGATGAAGAAGCAAAAACATTCAACCAGCTGCATTCTTGTTTTTCACTTGGATAACTTTCTGTGCAATAAGCTCTGCTACCTGAGAGCTGCTGCAGATTTTTTCAGGTAAAAGTATTCAATCACCAATTTACTGACAGAATATTTAAACTTGCAGCTGTTTGCAATGAGCACATTCATTTAAATGGATTTTTAAGTAATTTCTCATAGTTAAATACAAAATTCCACTTTTAAAGCATTTTAAGGGCTTAATTGATAGAAAACATGTCTAATGAGCAGATTCCTGCTTCTGGTCCTCTTCCTCCAGCTTTTCTATGACCATCTCTTTCAAATCTCACCAAAGATTTTTAAATCACTTTAAGTTAGACGATCATCGTTGCTTCTCTGGGAACTTTTACTCTTCAGAACTCTTTTGGCTTGTTTTATAGAATTATGATCAAATTAGAGCCGTCTTTTCTTGATCTTGTTGTTAATAATCGTAAGTCTGATGGTAATGATTTAAAGGTTATACTCAGTACAGTAGGAATAATTATTGATTTTCTGTTTTAAGCTAAAGCAGCTAAATGCTGTGATCCAGTGAAACGCAGTGGCCTGATGCTGGCCCACTCCTCCTCTTTATCCCGTCGCAGCGTGAAGCCTCAGGTCCGTTTTCACCTCGTTCTGCCATCTCTGTCCAGGTGCGTGTGATGTTCGAGGTGCAGGACCTGAAGTACGCCACCCTGGCCACTGTGTCTCGCTGCGGCATGGTCTGGTTCAGCGAAGACGTGCTCAGCACTGACATGATCTTCAACAACTTCCTGGCTCGCATTCGCAGCATCCCGCTGGACGAGGGCGAGGACGAAGCTCAGCGCAAGAGGAAGGGCACTGAGGATGAGGAGGAGGCTTCTTCCCCCATGCTGCAGGTGATTAAGCGTGGATAAAAGTTTAGATGGCGTGTTTAAATCCAGTTTATTTGTGTGACACATTTCAGCAGCAAGATGCTTTACATAATAAAACAAAAAATTACCAAATTATAAAGAAAACGGCATACAGTCAACAACTGAGTGACATCACCAAAATAATACACATCAAATATGTTGGTCAATGTTTCATTTATTATGGTTCAAAAGCGGCTCTAACCAGCTGGGTTTTTGGTCCTGATTTAAAAGAACTCAGTGTTTGGGCTCAGTTTTCTGGAAGTCTGTTCCAGATTTGTGGTGCGTAGAAGCTGAAAGCTGCTTCTGAGGTTCTGCCTGCTGAGGTTGTGTTTATGCTGCAGATCCAGAGGGACACCGCAGCGATCCTGCAGCCGTACTTCACCTCTACCGGCCTGGTGATCAAAGCCTTGGAGCACGCCTCCAAAATGGAGCACATCATGGACTTCACGCGCCTGCGCTGCCTGGGCGCGTTGTTCTCCATGCTGCACCAAGCCTGCCGGAACGTGGCCCAGTACAACAACAACCACCCTGACTTCCCCATGCCCATCGACCAGCTGGAGAGATACATGCAGGTAGCGACGCCTTCTCCTCTCGCCTGCTTCGTTCGCTCAGGGAAACTTTCAAACGTTTCTTCTCCTCGCCTTGCAGAGGTATTTGATCTATGCCGTTCTCTGGTCCTTCTCTGGTGATGGCCGTCTGAAAATGAGGGCGGAGCTTGGAGAATACATCCGACGCATCACCACTGTGCCCCTCCCATCTGCTCCCAACGTTCCCATCATTGACTATGAGGTCCAGCTGGTTTTATTTGGCGCTGATGGAAGAGACCAACCCGACCCGTTTTCATCTGGGCTGTTTCCTCCTTCAGGTTTGCATCTCCGGCGAGTGGCAGTCCTGGCAGGGCAAAGTGCCCCAGATCGAGGTGGAAACCCACAAAGTGGCGTCTCCAGACGTCGTGGTTCCGACGCTGGACACGGTCCGCCATGAAGCCTTGCTTTACACGTGGCTGGCAGAACACAAGCCGCTGGTTCTGTGTGGACCTCCAGGTTCTGGAAAGACCATGACGTTGTTCAGCGCCCTCAGGGCTCTGCCTGACATGGAGGTGAGACAACAAACCCGTTTCAAACATTTAACCAGCTCCTTAACAACATCACAACAGTAGTTTCTATGTGTGGGAAAAATTGAAGTAAATATGGAAAAATAAAGATTTTGTTTAGGAATAAAAACATCCACATTTTGAGAAAAATGGAGGAAACTACCTCGGTATATATGCATGTGGTTTATGGTTCTCCGGTGTGATCAAGTGTCTCCATTAGGGCAGTCAGGGGGACTCTCCACCTCTGTGCAGCGTCCCGGTCACAGTTTTAGTGTTGAAATGAATAAATTAATTAAAGATAGAGAGATATTGATATAATTTAATAGTCATAGCAGCAAAACAAGATCAAAGTTTTCTTGATTTAATCAGATAGTGAAACTTATTGTGATAAAATGAACAGAGATAACTTGACTCTAAATTAGCTCGAGGTCTCATCTCGGTGTTTAAATGAGTCAAAAGTCACAGGAATGCTGACACAAGGTTGAGTTCTCACTAATCTCGAGATAAAGTAGCGGTTTTCTGGATAATGATAATCTGATAATCTGGTTTCCAGTTTGACATCTTGCCTTCATATTCAGAAAAAAATGTAGCTCTGATGACTGAACAACATTAAAGTTGTGATGTCAAGATAAAACTTTTAAGTCAGGAAAACTGGCTTGACCGGCTATTTTTAGGAATGAGAAAATGTTTTTGGTAAAACAAGCTTACAAGCTTTATACCTCATCTCAAAATAACTAAATTCTGCAATAAAGCAGCTTGACATCGTATCTGTTGAGATGTCGAAATAATGAGATTAGCATATAAAACAAGATTGATGATAATATATAAGGAGCAGGTGGAGATGTGTTTTAAATACAAAAGGACACTGAAACAGTTTTTATAAATTAATGAGTTTAATATCTCTTTATCGCTAGCTAATGAAGCAAAACTAACCAGTTCATCATTTTTTAGCACATTAAATTCTCCAACCTGCGAGTCAGGGACGGTTTCCTCGTTTGAACGAGACGACTGACGAATGTCTTGTTCTCTTTGGCAGGTTGTTGGTCTGAACTTCTCCAGCGCCACGACCCCGGAGCTGCTGCTGAAGACCTTCGACCATTACTGCGAGTACCGGCGGACGCCCAACGGTGTGGTGCTGGCCCCGGTCCAGCTGGGCAAGTGGCTGGTTCTGTTCTGCGACGAGATCAACCTGCCGGACATGGACAAGTACGGCACGCAGAGAGTCATCTCCTTCCTCAGACAGGTGCGCTCCGTTTGCAGGTGGATGTAGACAGCCTGCAGCGGGCCGGGCGTTTAACTTCCTGTGTTTTGGTAGATGGTGGAACATGGAGGCTTCTATCGCACTTCAGACCAGACCTGGGTGAAACTGGAGCGGATTCAGTTCGTCGGAGCCTGTAATCCTCCCACTGATCCCGGCCGAAAGCCGCTCACACACAGGTACAGCATACAGATTATATAATCTGATACTTTTTATCACAAGAATAAAGTCATAATACTAGAGAAAAGTTTCAAATTACAGAAAAAAATATGTTTTAATGAGGGAAAAACTTTCTATGTCTGATGTTACCTCTTTCTTCAGTCGTTTCCTCCGTCGTTTCACAGTCCTGCTGCTGCTGATAATCTGATGCTGATGTGTGAAAAGATCAAGTATTTTATTTGTAAAATGATACAGAAGTAAAATTTAACAAGATTCTTAACATTCCTCAATTAATGTATGTTTTTTATGTAGGAGTTCTCATAAAATTACAACTTCATTTTCTAATATTACAATTTTATTACAGAAATATTGACTTTTTCTTTTTTTTATTATGATTTTATTATAGTATTATTACAACTTATTTCTGGCAATATCATAATTTTCGTGAAATATATAAAAAAATATTACCACATTTTTGTAATATTAATCTAATATTATAGAATTATGACTTTATTCTGTTAACATGACATTTTTCATGTATTATGACTTTAATATTATGTTATTATTACAAATTTATTCTGTTAATATTTCGACTTTGCTGTCTGACCTTTTTTTTTTCTTGCACTGCAACTTTATTTTCATATTATAATAACTTTGTTATAGAACATTATTATTATTATGCCTTTGTTCTCATAATTAACATTTGTTTCTCCTTAACCTTGCTCTAGTCGTTCATCCTAAAAGAGAAGTATATTAATTTTGGAGACGGAATAAGAGATGCGTGGCGTTTTGTGTCCAGGTTCCTGCGCCACGTTCCGGTGGTGTACGTGGATTACCCCGGCCCCGCCTCCCTCACCCAGATCTACGGGACCTTCAACCGCGCCATGCTGCGCCTCATCCCGTCTCTGCGGACCTATGCCGAGCCGCTGACCGCTGCCATGGTGGAGTTCTACACCATGTCTCAGGTAGAGGAGTGGACCCGGCGTCAGCAGAACCGTTCCCATCGTAATGCCGCTTTTTAAACGTGATTCTCCGTCCTTTAGGAGCGCTTCACCCAGGACATTCAGCCACACTACATCTACTCCCCCAGAGAGATGACCCGCTGGGTGCGGGGCATCTTTGAGGCGCTGCGCCCTCTGGAGACCCTGCCAGTGGAGGGGCTCATCCGGATCTGGGCTCACGAGGGGCTGCGTCTTTTCCAGGACAGGTGAGAGAAACGCAGAGGCTTGACTGTTGGCCCCGCCCAACAGGTCATGTCTGCAGGTTTATAGTTAGTAATAGTCGTCCCACTGTTTCCAACTCAGCAACTTTCTTGTTATTTTTAGCAATATTTCATACAAAAAAATTGGTATTGTCCAAAATCGGAATCGGCAGGTCAGACGTTTTAAAGCTCAGAAATCGGCCTGAAAACCAATCGTTGCACTCCAGGCTGTAATGAAACTGTGTTTTTGTCTGCAGGCTTGTAGGTGACGATGAGAGAAGATGGACGGATGAAAACATCGACATGGTGGCTCTCAAACATTTCCCCAACATTGATAAGGAGAAAGCTCTGAACAGGCCTATTCTCTACAGCAACTGGCTCTCCAAGGTGAATCGCCGTCCTCCATTTTGATCCTTTTGACCAGTTTTTGTTTTGCAGTTTTTAATTTTCTGTTTGTTTGCAGGACTACATCCCCGTTGAGCAGGAGGAACTCAGAGACTACGTGAAAGCCCGTCTGAAGGTTTTCTACGAGGAGGAGCTGGACGTCCCTCTGGTTCTGTTCAACGAGGTTCTGGACCACGTCCTTAGAATTGACCGGTGAGCGTTCTGGCTTTTATTTTGAAAAGTTCTTTGTACCGTCCCATCCAGCTCACATTTTATCACATTGTTGCTGGGTTTTTCTTTAATAAAAACAATTTAACGTTGTGCCACATCCTTGATTTAATTTAGGTCTGGACTTTGACTATTCTCTAATCAAACTCCAACGACCAGAAACAAAACGGCTGCATTTATATTGAGCTTCAATTAATCACCAGGACTTAATTTAGTTGATTTACGAAGCTAGTTGGAGACACCAGGCTGTATATTTTAACACTACAGCCCAGTGTCTGTAGTTTGTACTGCGAGCATCATCTTATCATAATACAGATGATGTGTTATCATGTCCTTCACTTTGTTTTTCTCCGTCACAAAAATCCTGAGAGAATCCACTCTTTGTGACAAAATATGAATATCGTTGGTGGACAGTTTAAACCCAAACCCTTTGGATATTATAATTTCCATGTTTTTCTGTGCAGAATCTTCCGGCAGCCTCAGGGTCATTTGCTGTTGATCGGAGTCAGCGGTGCCGGAAAGACGACGCTTTCCCGCTTTGTGGCTTGGATGAACGGACTGAGCGTCTACCAGATTAAGGTTGGTGCCGTCAGTCCAGGATCGATTATTATTTTAATGCGTTTGAAATTTCTCTGTTAATTTTCTGTTTGGTGCCATCAGGTGCACAGGAAGTACACTGGGGAGGACTTTGATGAAGACCTTCGCACAGTGCTGCGTCGCTCAGGGTGCAAGAATGAGAAGATCGCCTTCATCATGGATGAGTCCAACGTCCTGGACTCTGGATTCCTGGAGAGAATGAACACGCTGCTAGCCAACGGAGAGGTGACCTCATGCTTTATGCTGATGATTTTACTCCTTATCCTGTGAAATACTAAAGAATGTTAGCTTTCCTCCTGTTTTTATCATATTTATGGCTGTTTTTGTAGGTTCCTGGTTTGTTTGAGGGAGATGAATATGCCACACTGATGACTCAGTGCAAGGAAGGAGCCCAGAAGGAGGGGCTGATGCTGGACACTCATGAGGAGCTATACAAGTGGTTCACCAGCCAGGTTATCAGAAACCTGCACGTGGTTTTTACCATGAACCCGTCGTCAGAGGGCCTGAAGGACCGGGCTGCCACGTCTCCTGCACTCTTCAACAGGTCCAATCATCATAAATACCAGCTGGAGCGAAAACGAAAAGATTGAAACGGTTTTAATACTAAAACTCTGCTTTCAGGTGCGTGTTGAACTGGTTTGGAGACTGGTCAACAGAGGCTCTTTACCAGGTGGGTAAGGAGTTCACCAGCAAGATGGACCTGGAGAAGCCCAACTACAAGGTTCCAGACTACATGCCCATCGTCTACGACAAACTGCCGCAGCCGCCGTCCCACCGCGAGGCCATCGTCAACGGCTGCGTGTTCGTTCATCAAACTCTTCATCAGGTGAGAATCAAACTAACCAGGAGTTAATGACGTAAACAGGAAGTCTCTGTTTTGGTTGCTGAAGCTAACGCTCGTCACCAAATCCTCCAGGCTAACAATCGCCTGGCAAAGCGCGGCGGTCACACCATGGCCATCACTCCTCGCCACTACCTGGACTTCATCAACCAGTACGCTAACCTGTTCAACGAGAAGCGCAGCGAGTTGGAGGAGCAGCAGATGCATCTCAACGTCGGCCTTCGCAAGATCAAGGAGACGGTGGATCAGGTAGAATCGGCTTTCCTGCCGTAAAACATGAAAAAAGGTCAGAAATGTTCCTGCTGTTGGTTCATCGCATCGATGGCGTTTGTTTCCTCATCAAGGTGGAGGAGCTTCGCCGTGATCTGAGAATCAAGAGCCAGGAGCTGGAGGCAAAGAACGCAGCTGCTAACGACAAGCTGAAGAAGATGGTCAAAGACCAGCAGGAGGCCGAGAAGAAAAAGGTAAACCGGAGGAAGAAGATACCAAAATATCCCTTAAATCAAGTCCTGACAATGCAGCTGCTGTAGCGTATGAATTTATGTATAAAGATTTGGGATAGAATATTTAATTTCCCAGTTTAACATTGCCCAACATTTCACATGCAGGCTTTGCTGTTCTGTTGGTGCTGAGCGTGTTTTCATGCTGTTCCTCTTTGGTTGCAGGTGATGAGCCAGGAGATCCAGGAAGCAGTTTACAAGCAACAGGAAGTGATCAAAGACAAGCAGCTGAGCGTCAAGCAGGACCTGGACCAGGTGGAGCCCGCCGTCATCGAGGCCCAGAACGGTAGGGTTGGCTTTAAATGGCTCCTCTGCTGCTCTGAAGAGCAGTTTGTTTATTAATTAGACTCCATCAAATTCATACATTTTCCACATGAAATAAACAAAACCTGTCCTTTAAATAAATGTTTTAAAATTCTTAATCATTTATTTATTTTAGATATTTATTTAATTTTTTATAATTTTAATATTTACTTTATTCAATATTTGTTTAATAATTTTTTATTTATATATTTAAGTATTTCATTTGTTTCAATTTGTATTTAATTATTTATTCATAATTTTTTTTCTGGTTAATAGTTTTTTTTTTTAAGTATTTTTTACTTTGTCACAATTAAATTTGAACAGTTGCGTATTTACAGGACTTTTATATTTTTTGACTGTTTTTATTTAATGTTCTTATATCCAAATGTGAGGTTAGCATTAACAAAAGCTGTAAAATATCAAATAATATATTTTGTATTAATTGTTTTTATGCTGTGTGGACATTTATTTATCTGATGGATTATTTATCAGTATTTTTTAAGTGGAGTGTCTTTTGTTACCCGCCTGTCTGTGTAAACATGGCTAACAGCTAACAGCTAGCTTTCTGTCCACATCCGTCCTCCATCTTGGCCCGTTTGCGTCTCGTTGCCCTCCTGTTCGGTAGCTGTAAAGTCTATAAAGAAGCAGCACCTGGTGGAGGTGCGGTCCATGGCCAACCCCCCCGCCGCCGTGAAGCTGGCTCTGGAGTCCATCTGCCTGCTGCTGGGGGAGAGCACCACGGACTGGAAGCAGATCCGCTCCATCATCATGAGGGAGAACTTCATCCCCACCATCGTTAACTTTGAAGCTGAAGAAATCAGGTGAAATAAGACAAACGGGTTTTTGCTTGTCCACTAAAAGCTCTCTCTCTGTCTGGGTTTGTCTCCTCGTCCTTAATTAGCCGTGAGCTCCATTAAGCGGCAGCACCTGGTAGAAGTTCGGGCCATGACCAACCCCCCCGCTGCCGTTAAACTGGCCCTGGAGTCTATCTGCCTCATGCTGGGCGAGGAGACCGGAGACTGGAAAAAAATCAGACAAGTTATAATCAGGGATAATTTCATCAGCAGCATAGTCAACTTCTCCTCTGAGGAAATGAGGTCAGGAAGGAGGTTTTGTCTTAACCAGACGATGAGAACTAATCACTGCCATCAGAAACCAGCAGGCTTCCTACGCACTTCTTTAACACATTTTACAGTTTTCCAGCTATGAAAAAGATGATGGGAGTATAAGGTAAACATTTATCTCCAAACGTTTTTCCTTCTAAATAAGCATCTGAAATTTCCAGAACAATTCGGTCCAAATAGACTCGGGTTTACTTCCATCCTGGATATTCTGGTTACTCAACAGTAAATTAAAAGATCATTGAAAAGTTTTGAAACCTTTTGCTTACAATAATAAAGTCTTATTATGAGAATAAAGTTCTGTGACAGTAAAGTCATAATGTGAGAATAAAGTCAAACCACATGGCTTTATTTTTTAGTTTAACTTTGTCATATGATTTTTCTCATAATATTTTAATTTAGTGTCAAATGGCTTGATTCTCATAATTGACTTTTTTTCTTGTGTTATTACGACTATTCTGGTAATATTGTCATATTATTATATTTGTAATATTATGACTGTATTCTGGTATTATTTCAACTTATTTCTTGAATATTCTCGTAATATTTTATCTATAATGTCGTACGACATTATTTTCATATGACTTTTCATAATGTTTATTTTCTTAGCCTGTTTTTTGTTTCTAAAATAACGGGCTAAGAAAACAGCCTGGAGTTCCAGAACAGAAGATTTGCACTTCCAGTTTGCAAATTTACGTTTACTGTAGAAACATGATAGAAATTTTAAACTGTTTTTTTATATATATATATGTTATTATTTGAAGCCACCAACATATGTTTCATATTAAGTTTTATTTTAAGTCAGAAAGTAAAGAGTGAGCAGGAACCCTGATGTTTTAATTTCTTTCCTGAACTGATTTTCATTTAATCTGAGGTGGAGGTAGATTAATCAGTGGAGGTTTTATTTTGATAACTTTTTCCCTACAAATCAAAACAATCCTCTGCAACGTCTCTTTAAATTTCCTTCCCAATTCTCTGTGATTTATTATCATTTCTACCACATTTCTCCACATAAAGCCGACGCTCTGACCTTTTGCTCGCTTTTTACTCAGTGACTCCATCCGTGAGAAGATGAAGAAGAACTACCTGTCCAACCCGAGCTACAACTACGACCAGGTTAACAGAGCGTCTCTGGCCTGTGGGCCCATGGTGAAATGGGCCATTGCTCAGGTCGGGAATCCTGAACGCTCTGAACATGGATCTGGTGAGCAGATAAAAGTCCAGCTAAAGAACAACATGCTTCACTCCTGCAGCTTAACTACGCGGACATGCTGAAACGAGTGGAGCCTCTGCGTAACGAGCTGCAGAAGCTGGAAGACGACGCAAAGGACAACAAGACGAAGGCGGAGGAGGTGGAGCAGATGATCAGGGACCTGGAGGCGAGCATCGCCCGCTACAAGGAGGAGTACGCCGTGCTCATCTCAGAGGCCCAGGCCATCAAAGCCGACCTGGCCGCCGTCGAAGCAAAGGTCTGCGTTTCCTGTCGGCTTCGTTCAGAAGCTCTAAGCTGATCCAAAGCTCTTTGTAGAGGTTCTCCTGATGTTTCTCTGCTCCTGCAGGTGAACCGCAGCACAGCGTTGCTGAAGAGTCTTTCTGCTGAAAGGGAGCGCTGGGAGAAAACCAGTGAGACGTTCAAGAACCAGATGTCCACCATCGCCGGAGACTGCCTGCTGTCTGCGGCCTTCATCACGTACGCCGGCTACTTTGAGCAGCAGATGAGGCAGAACTTGTTCACCACCTGGTCTCATCACCTGCAGCAGGCCAACATCCAGGTACCTCATTCAGTCAAAACATCTGGAAACTGGAAATAAAGGTACATTTATGAAATGATAATGGTAAGAAGGCTTAATAATACGAAAGTTGTAATAAAAGAAGAAAGTGGAACAAGTGCACCAGAGTGCAGATGCCAGTCAAAATAAGAAAATAGTTGTAATAAACAAGAAAGAAGTCTTAATAAAAAGTCCCAATAACACTCGAAGAAAGTTTTATGAGGGTAAGGTCACTTTAAGAGGACGAAGTATTGTGTTTATAAACGTAATACTTTATAAAGTAAATTCATTTCTTAATTTTAAGAAAGTAAAATGTTTAATGTTGAATCATGTGAAGTTATGCTGTAGTATTGGATTTAAAAATAAAGAAATAAGAATCAAATATTATCAGCAGCAGGATTTTAAAACAATTTAATCTGTTAAGAAGAGAGAAGCACAGACTGACGAGCTGCTCCGTTTTTATAACTCCAAGGTTTTTTTCCTGGTAATATTACATCTTTTTTCTACTAATATGACTTTATTAATGTAATAAAAACTACTTTTTAGTTTTTCTCAAATACTGTCATATCATAACTTGTGCAATAACAAGGTTCTCAGGACTTTATGAACGACCAACAGTCCGACAGCATCACAGGTCCTCCACAAATGGATGCCAGACTCCACTGAAATGTTTGTCATCAATCCCAAACATCTTGTTGCCATGGAGATGGCTTCAAATGCTAGCTATGCAGAATTTTAAGCCATTTCTCCAGAGTTTTTTTGAGAAATGTTTATGTTTTATTATATTTAAACCTGGTTGTGCATGATTGGATCCCTGTGTTTAATTTCTGACCCAGTTCCGCACCGACATCGCGAGGACGGAGTATCTGTCCAACGCAGACGAGCGTCTACGCTGGCAGGCCAACTCGCTGCCTGCTGACGACCTCTGCACCGAGAACGCCATCATGCTCAAACGCTTCAACAGGTCGGCGCCGACGAACCCGAAACGTCACAGAAATGTTCCTGCAGCTGAACCTGCAGTTTAATCCTGATGTCGTCCGCTTCAGGTACCCTCTGATTATCGACCCGTCGGGCCAAGCCACAGAGTTCATCATGAACGAGTACAAGGACCGCAAGATCACCAGAACCAGCTTCCTGGACGACGCCTTCAGGAAGAACCTGGAGAGCGCTTTGCGTTTCGGAAACCCCCTGCTGGTCCAGGTGAGAGCAATGATTCTGATTCCTCCCGATTTAAAATATGGATGCACTGATCCATGTTTTTCACTTCTGATACTGATCCGATTCAGAAAAACAACTGAATTGGCTTAAAATGTTTCTTTTTTAAACACAGACATGAATTATAAATTCATCTGATAACTCTGCACCAGTACAGCTCACTTAAAAACAGCAACAGCTTCACCAGTTTGATCAAACATGTAAAAATAACTTTAATTTGTTCAGGACTGTAAAATAAACTGAAACTGATAAAAACTGGTTGACTGTGTTGGTCAAACATGTAGAGTTAAACAGAACAAACCTTCTTTCAAATGGTTCAGAAAGAGAAGTTAAGAACTCTAAATATAAAGTAATTAAATATTAAAACATGCCGTTGCTCAGAGCACAAACATAGAATTAGACTGGATAGAGCTGCACACTGTCACAGATACTCAGTCTAAATATTTTTTTATATCAGGACCAATACAAATATTGATATCTGATCGGTTCATCTCTAGTTAAACTCCATCGTCTCTCAAACTCATCGGCTCTAACTTACTGTGATGTTTCAGGACGTGGAGAGCTACGACCCGATCCTGAACCCGGTGCTGAACAGAGAGGTGCGCCGGACCGGAGGGCGCGTCCTCATCACCCTGGGAGACCAGGACATCGATCTGTCTCCGTCGTTTGTAATCTTCCTGTCCACACGAGACCCAACGGTAAGGAGACGGTCAGTAAACCCTCTGAACTCCCAGTTTGGTGGTTGATGATCTTTCTCTCCAGGTGGAGTTTCCTCCAGACTTGTGCTCTCGGGTTACGTTTGTGAACTTCACGGTGACGCGCAGCAGCCTGCAGAGCCAGTGTCTGAACGAGGTGCTGAAGGCCGAGCGGCCCGACGTCGACGAGAAACGCTCGGATCTCCTGAAACTGCAGGGTGAGCTGGACAGAAACGCCGCCACAATCACAAAGTTCAGCGTGTTTTATTAGAACAACACGGTCGGCATCATAAAAACCCAGGAACCCAGCAGCAGAACACGGAGAACGTTCTGGAGACGGTTAAAGCACAGTTAGCTTCTCAAACAACATCCCAAGCTTTAAACCTCTCATGACTGCTACCACCTTAAAACATGGCCTAGGGGCGTGCCGTGGTGGCGTAGGGCGTAGCGCGACCCGTATTTGGAGGCCTTGAGTCCTCGACGCGGCCGTCGCGGGTTCGACTCCCGGACCCGACGACATTTGCCGCATGTCTTCCCCCCTCTCCTTCCCTGTTTCCTGTCAGCCCACTGTCATATAAGGGACACTAGAGCCCACAAAAGACCCCCTGGAGGGGTAAAAGAAAACAACAAAAAAAACATGGCCTACTGGAGGAGCTGCAGAGATCCACAGCTCAGGTGGGAGAGTCTGACAGGAAAACTGGAACTTCACAAGTCTGGAGTTTATGGAAGAGAAGAACCAGCAATTGTTGACCTAAAGCCATACAAAATTAGAGAAATCAAAGTTTAAATAAAAAACATCTGTTTATGAGAAACCTGAAAGGTTCTAGTTGAGAAGTTTGTATCCCAACATGGTGACGGCCATAAACATTTAGCAGAAGTTCTTACAAACATCATTTAATCTTTACTTTCCATAAGCAGACAACTTTTAGCAGGTGCTACAGGTAGCGTTGAGTTTAGCATGTCGGCCTTGTAAAACAATCATGTTTCCACCACAGCTCACTGCTGTTGATGTGAAGAGCGGCCATATTGAAACAGGAAATCCGCCTTGTGCGGCATAACTGGGCGTAGCTGGAGTTAGGTTTATTATGTATTATATATTAATTTTATTTATTTTCCCCTCAGTTATTTACAGCCTGCACATAACTTGAAGTTAGTAATTTTGCAGAAGACCTCAACATATGCATGTTTTGCAGAAGATTTATGAAGAACATTCAAAATAAAGATGTTTTGTTCTAAATGGCGCTTCTGGTTAGCAAGTATGAATTGAAAAAGGATTTTATCAGATTATTGTTGTTGGGGAATAAAAAAATAATAATGTTTTTTGGGGGGGGGGCATGTCTCCCTCTCCTAATCCAAGGTATCAATTTGAAATCTTTCCTCAGGTGAGTTCCAGCTGCGTCTCCGTCAGCTGGAGAAATCCCTCCTCCAGGCTCTAAATGAGGTCAAAGGTCGCATCCTGGACGACGACACCATCATCACCACCCTGGAGAACCTGAAGAAGGAGGCGGCCGAGGTGACCAGGAAGGTGGAGGAGACGGACATCGTGATGGCGGAGGTGGAGGCGGTGTCCCAGCAGTACCTGTCGCTGTCCTCCGCCTGCAGCAGCATCTACTTCACCATGGAGGCTCTGAACCAGGTCCGACCTTCACAGGAAAAACTCCTGACCAGTACCTTTACTCAATTACATTTACTTCAGTAACTTTCTGGAAAGACATTATTTTTAGGAGTATTTTTGCTCTTGAGTAACATTGTACTTGAGAAGCACTACTTAAAAATACTCAAGTAAAAATGTAGTAAAAAAGTTTATTTAAGTACTGAATAACTGACCAAATTATCAATCTTTTAATATTTAAAAATTACATAAACAAACTAAAATATGAAGTGAAGTGGAATTTTTTTTTATTTTAAGTACCAAAACAAAAATAACACAAAATAACAAATCAGATTTAGAAAAATCTCTGATTTGTAGAGATTTTTCCAATTAAAAAAAAATAAATAAAATTGTTAAAGTTCACAACTTTAACGTCTAACGTTATGAAACTTTAACTTGGGTAGAGAGTCCAGAAATTTTACTGAAGTAAAAGCAGCAATACTTTACAATACAATTACTCAAGTTAAAGTAAAAAGTACAGCGTAGGAAAAAAGCTTCAAAAAGTAAATTTTATTCAAAAGTTACTTGTAATTGAATAAATGTAACTAGTTACTACCCAAACAGGTTTTAACCAAAAATTCACCAGAAGCAGAGACACACCCACAGTTTTGGTTAAAGTTTCATAAGTTTATTTGTTTTGGGGTTTTTTTTTTAAAGAAACTGATTAGGAAAAATTCCTTTGGCTTGATTTTGCCTGGTCCTAAAAATATCAATATTTCCACTTTATATTCTGGTTTGTCTGATGTCATTTTTAAATATTAAAGGATTAATAATTTGATCAGTTAGTTGATTAGACTTTTTCCAGATACGTTTTTGCTCTTATTTGATTAATTTCTTGGGCGGCTACTTTTTACTTGTCCTTGAAGTTGAAGTAGTGCTGCTGTTACCTGAGTATAATTTTTGGGCTCTCTGCCCACCTGTGACCGCAGCGCTCATTTGTTTACCGCTCACAAAGCGTTTCCGTCTGCCGCCAGATGCACTTCCTGTACCAGTACTCGCTCCACTTCTTCCTGGACACGTACCACACCGTGCTGTACGAGAACGCCAACCTGAAGAGCATCAGCGACCATTCCCAGAGGCTGGCGCTCATCACCAAGGATCTGTTCCAGGTTGGAGCGTCTTCTGAAACCGCCAGCCGCTGTTCCTCTGACCGGACTTGGGTGTAAATGTCTGGTTTGGGTTTGTTTGGGTTAGGTGGTGTTCAACAGAGTGGCCAGAGGCATGCTGCACCAGGACCACATCACCTTCGCCATGCTGCTGGCCAAGATCAGCCTGAAGGGCATTACCAGGTGAACAATCCTCAAACTGTCCAATCAGGGCTCAGCACACAGGTGCTGGAATTTTAATGACGTGTTTTCAGATCAGTCGGGATTCAAAACATAATTTTTTAAAATAATTTAGATGTAGAATACGATCACAAGACATTATTAACAGAAATAAATTATATCATGTGATAGTGAATTGAAACTGTCTTTTAGTTTATTTGTATCATTTTAATCTCCAGTGCTGGAAAACTTGCCTTGAACTTTACTGAGGGAAAAAAATCGACATCAAAAGTTTTGCATGTCTGAGTTATCGTTGTTTTGTTTCAGTGAGCCGTCGTACGACGCAGAGTTCCAGCACTTCCTGCGTGGAAAGGAGATCGTCCTGACGGGAACGCCGCTGCCCAAGGTCAAAGGTCTGACCTCTGAGCAATGCGAGGCCATGGTCCGCCTCAGCCGCCTACCGACCTTCAAGGACCTGGTAGCCAAAGTTGAAGCTGATGAGGTGAGCCGCATCCTGCCTGCTGCTTCCCTTATTCATTTCATTTTTAAATCTCCTCTTTTCATGATTATCTTCCTTTTTTCACTTTGTTTCCTCAGCAATTCTTCATGTGGATCCAGAGCAACACTCCAGAGCTGGCCGTTCCTTATCTGTGGTCGGAGGAGAAGCAGTCGAGTCAGTGAACTGATCGGCCCGTCGATGTAAAATCACTGGATTGGACAGCGCCTGTTAGCTGCTGTAGCTAGTGACGCGCACCTGAGGGCGCTGTTGAGTCATGTCAACAAAACCAGATTGTTCCAATGTCACAAAAATGACTGTAGCACCATTATTCATTTAAATTTCTAAAACATATGGATTAAATTAAAGCTAAGAAAATAAAATAGTTTTTTCCCCTAACACACACAACTGTTGCCATGGCAACTAGCCGACAACAGGGGTTATTTTCAGTCATATCAAAAATTTACGTTTCCCACAAAGAACAGAATGTTCTGTCCGTTAGTTTTATGTTTATTTTGGTTGAGGTTTATTTTGTGATTTTTAAGATGTGGTAGAGGTGGCGGATCAGCTAATTTAAACAATTTAAATTGGCATAACTCACCTACTTCCCACTTTCTCACTATTTTTAGTAAACCGTTTTCCTGACGTGATTCTAGCTGTTCAGGTGTGGAAAATTCATTTTAAAAATGTCAATTTTTTCTGATTCTTTGTGTGAATGTGTTTATTTCACCGATATTCCTGATTCGGTGCGTGGTGACGTCCAATCTAGTGACTGTATATCTATGGATCTGCCATTTTCACAAGCAATCAAAGCCAACCGTCTGTGCCATAACCTGATCGATCATTGATCGTCATGGTTGATATTTGTGCTCTCAGCTCCCATCGGTCAGGCCGTCCACATGCTGCTGCTGATCCACACCTTCCGGCCCGACCGCCTGCTGGCCATGTCCCACATCTTCGTCTCTAAAGTCCTGGGAGAAACCTTCATGAACATCATCGAGCAGCCGCTGGACCTGGGCAACATCGTGGACAGCGAGGTATTGATAACGTTAATATTATTATTATTGGTGTTATTGTGATGGAAGTTCCTATGGCGACGGCTCTGATCACGTCTGCAGGTGAAGCCCAGCACTCCGGTTCTGATGTGTTCTGTCCCGGGTTACGATGCCAGCGGATTGGTCAGAGACCTGGCTGCTGAGCAGAACAAGCAGATCACCTCCGTCTCCATCGGTAACGCTCGCGCTCTGCTTCCTGTGTGAACGAAGCGCCGGGTGAAGGTTTTAACGCTTAGCATGCGTCTTGTCTCCACAGGTTCAGCTGAAGGCTTCAACAAGGCCGACAGAGACATCAACACGGCCGTCAAGTCTGGCAGGTGACCGACGACGCTCCTGATGCGGCCTTTGTTTTGTTCGTGATTGTTTTTATTTGTGTTAAATGGTTTTACTGAATGTTTAACTCCTGCAGGTGGGTGATGCTGGAGAACGTTCACCTGGCCCCCGGCTGGCTGATGCAACTGGAGAAGAAGCTTCACTCCATGCAGCCGCATTCCAGCTTCAGGCTGTTCCTCACCATGGAGATCAACCCCAAGGTAAAAACGTCCGTCATTTTTGTTATTAATAACAATTCCTATATATGCATTTTTATTTGCTTTATTCTAAAAAGCAAGCCATTATTTAATAAGTAATGCAAATATTTGTGTCCATTTCTATTTGTGTTATTGTAAACAAAATTATATTTAAATGCTGATAATAGTCAATAATTATAGTATTAACATCTATTTTAATTTTGATTTGACTAGAAGTTCAAATTATGTTTTTATGTAAATACTACTCAGTTTCAAATAAATACATCAAAATAGTATTTCTGTCTGTTTCAACCAAACGATTCTAATTTTTTAATACTACTGATTAGTAATAGATATTTTAATCCATTTTCATTTGTTTTTTTGTTAAAAATAAAATTATTTTTAAATGTTAATATAAATATTAATTTGCTTTAATGTTAGAAAATTGTATATTTTCTCAATATACAATTTTCAATTTGTTCTATGAACTAAAAACTCTGTTTTTCTTATTATTATTATTATTATTATTATTATTATTATTAATAAGCAAACTTGTAATAAATACATGAAATTCTCCTCTAAAAGAAACAGTATTTCTCCCAACTATTTCAAATTTGAAATTGTATTAAAAAATGTTATGTATGATATAAAATATTGAATTTTCACCAATGTGATGGACCTTAACGTTTTTCAGAATCATTTTTACTTGATTTCAATAATTTAGCAACTACTCCAAAAGTTTGAATTGAGGAACTTTTTATTTTAGTATAATTTAGATTAAAATGTATGTGAATTAGTGTTAAATAAAGACCACAGTTATTGATTTTAATTGATTCGGATCCAGTCGTCTCTCCTGTGTTCTGCAGTCACTGATCAGTGAAGTTTCCTCTCTGCCAGGTTCCGGTCAATCTGCTCCGCGCCGGACGTATCTTCGTGTTTGAGCCGCCGCCCGGCGTCAAAGCCAACATGCTGCGGACCTTCAGCAGCATCCCGGTGGCGCGCATGTGCAAGGTGATGGAAACGATCAGAACCCGGTCAGAAGTCTGTTTCCACCATGTTCTGACCCTCCGTTCCCTCTGAAGGCTCCCAACGAGCGCGCGCGCCTCTACTTCCTCCTGGCCTGGTTCCACGCCATCATCCAGGAGCGGCTGCGCTACGCGCCACTCGGCTGGTCCAAGAAGTATGAGTTTGGTGAATCGGACCTCCGCTCCGCTTGCGACACCATCGACACCTGGCTGGACGACACCGCCAAGGTTGAAACGGACCCACATTTCTTTGTTTGCAGCTAAAACTCAGACGCAGGAAGCTGAGGGTTTACTTCCTGTTGTCTGTGTCGCTCAGGGTCGTCAGAACATTGCTCCAGATAAAATCCCCTGGGCGGCGCTGAAGACCCTCATGGCCCAGTCCATCTACGGCGGCCGCATCGACAACGAGTTCGACCAGCGGCTGCTCATCACCTTCCTGGAGCGAATCTTCACCAAAGGAAGCTTCGACAGCGAGTTCAAGCTGGCACTGAAGGTTGACGGGCAGAAGGACATCAAAATGCCCGACGGCATCAGGTCGGTGGCGCTTGGCGCAATTTCTACCCTCAGAATAATTTCTAAAATGGCCGCTGCCTCATCTGAGCTGCTCTGGTTTCAGGCGCGAAGAGTTTATGCACTGGGTGGAGATGCTGCCGGACACGCAGACGCCATCTTGGCTGGGACTGCCCAGTAACGCAGAGAAGGTCCTGCTCACTACTCAGGGTAAGCCTCTGACCTCTGACCTCCAATGGTAGACGGTAGCAGCAGAATCTGCAAACAGCGACACCGATCGGAGATGAACTGGAGCCCCAAACTTTAAGTTTTGAAATTAACAAAAAAAGTTAAACTGACAAATAGAGTTTTGAAAACTCCACAAGAAAAGATTGGAAACTAAAAATGTTTTCAAACAGAAAAAGGTTGAAACTTTAAAAAATAAATTTCAAACTGAAAAAATCTGAAACTCCAACAAAAAAAAAAGGTTGGAAACTGAAAAATTTTGTGGAAACAATTTTTGAAACGGGTAAAAAAGGAATAATTTTTTTGAGTTTGTAAAAAAAATGTTTCAAAAAACTTTAGCTCAGTATAACGTCTTTTAAAAGCTTTGAAGAAAACTGAGAGAACTTCCTCAAACGAGGTGATGCTGACGAAGATGTTGAAGTGTGTGGATTCTGAGCAGCCATGGCCGCCCTGGTTTTAGCAGGTTGTCTCCATGTTCTCCTCTGGATTCCTGCGTGGAGCAGCAGATTCCTTCAGAATGGTTTCTCTAATAATCTGTCCTCTTCCTGTCAGCCGGGGTTTAATCTGTAATCCAGCTGCAGCCTCCTGTAGTCTAGCTGCCACCAGGTGCGGCTCCTCACCCTCCAGCAGCTGTATTTCACACACATCCTGCTGCTTTGCTACGATGATATCCGACTCCCTCCCGTTGCCCCAGAAACTCCCCACCTCCCTTTAGCAGAACGGTTCCTCTGCATCCTCCCAGGTTCTCCCTCTTCCTGTTGCATGCCGTCGTTTTACTTCCTGTCAGCTGAGGAATCGGCCTCAGCGTTGCCTGAACCTGTTTGTATTTGTCTTGTTTGATTTCCTTATTTTGTATTGTCACAACTCCCACACCCTCAGGGGAAGCCATTTTGGTTTTCTGTTCCAAAATATAATGTCTTATCCCTCCTCCTCCTCCACCCACCATGGTCTTGTCCTCCACCTCCCTCTGCTGGGCTGCACAGGCACTGACATGATGGGTAAGATGCTGAAAATGCAGATGTTGGAGGATGAGGATGACCTGGCTTATGAGACGGAGAAGAAGGAGCGAACATCGTCCACGTCCGACACCCAGCCGGCCTGGATGCGGACGCTCCACAGCACCGCCTGCAACTGGCTGCAGCTCATGCCACAGACGGTCAATCCGCTCAAACGCACCGTGGAAAACATCAAGGTGAGCAAACGGGTCAGAACGCAGCAGCTTCATGTTCCACCAAGCTGTTTTTCTGTATCAGATCTGAATCGACTGATACTAAAGCTCAGATATCGGTACTGGAAGTGAAAAGTGGATCGGTTCATTCCTGGTTCTGGTGAATCTGCAGCGTTTCCTCTAACTCTCTCTCGGTCTGATCGGTGGAACCAGGACCCGCTGTTCCGTTTCTTCGAGCGCGAGGTGAAGATGGGCGGCAAGATGCTGCAGGAGGTCCGTCAGGATCTGACCGACGTCGTCGGCGTCTGTGAGGGGAAGAAGAAGCAGACCAACGACCTGCGCACGCTCATCAGCGACCTCGTTAAAGGTGTTTGATTCGTTCGGCTGAATAAACCGGATCGGCTTGGTCTGGAGTAAATCTGATCCCGTGTCGCTGCAGGAATCCTCCCCCGCAGCTGGTGCCGCTACACCGTCCCGACCTCCATGACCGTCATCCAGTGGGTGTCGGACTTCAGCGAGAGGATCAAACAGCTGCAGCAGATCTCCCAGGCAGCGGCCAGCGGGGGCGCCAAAGAGCTGAAGGTACCCCAAGGCCACAAATTTTAAAAAACAAGCAAATTTCCACCATTTGTTTTGCAAATTTGCAACTTTTCAAACTCAGAACATTCCAAGATTTTTATTTCTAGAAAATGTTTTTTTTTATAATTTATTTCCTGGTAAAATTTTCACTTCTGAAGCTCAGAAATTTCTAATTTTTATTCTCTAAAAGAAATTCAAGATTAGATTTTTTTCTAGCAAATATTTTACTTTTCAAACTCAGAAATTTCTAAGATTTTTCTGTGGGATTTTTCTAAATGTTCTATCTACAGTGGCCCTGACACGTCATGGTAGCAAACGGCTGTTTGAGGTTATTTTCTGTTTTCCCTCCTCCAGAACATCCATGTGTGCCTGGGCAGCCTGTTTGTGCCAGAGGCGTACATTACCGCCACTCGCCAGTATGTGGCGCAAGCCAACAGCTGGTCTCTGGAGGAGCTGTTCCTGGAGGTCAACGTCACGACGGCTCAGGGCGCTTCGCTCGACGCCTGCAGCTTCGGCATCAAAGGTCTGACTAAATCTGCGTCTGCCGTTACCATGGAGAAACGTTAGACTTTATGTGGATCCTCATTAGCCGTTGCCGTAGCAATGGCTTCTCCTCCTTAGGTCAACATCATAAAAACATTACAAAAACAGCTACACACTCTCAACATAATAGAAACAGCACATAAAATGATAAAATAATTAAGTTATATAACACATCACCTTATTTTTAACCGATGCTGTGCATCCTGATAATATTTGTGTTTTTAGAACAAGCTGCTGTATTTTGGGCGAATTGTAGTTTAAATGTTTTCCACTTTCATATCGGAGCGGAGCTCTGTGATCTGGGAATATTCTGGAGTGGGCTCTTCTCTCCTTTCAGTCTCATGTTTTAATGGTTTTTGAGTCGCATAGATAATAAACACTGTCTGCTGCATGTTCAACATGATTTTGTTAAAGTGAAATGTGCAGAATTTGATGAGAAGCGGGTCAGATTTGATCTTGATTGGTTCTGGTTTGTCCCGTCCAGGTCTGAAGCTGCAGGGCGCCACCTGCGCCAACAACAAGCTGTCTCTGTCCACCTCCATCTCCACCGAGCTGCCGCTCACGCAGCTCCACTGGCTGAAGCAGAGCAGCGCCGAGAGCAGACACATGGTACCAGCAGCACCAGAACAGAACCACTGGATCCACTAGATCAGAGCTCCTAACTCTGAGCCTTTTCCTCTGTCTGCAGGTGACGCTTCCCGTGTATCTGAACTTCACCAGAACCGACCTGATCTTCACCGTGGACTTCGACATCGCCACCAAGGAGGATCCGCACAGCTTCTACGAGCGAGGCGTCGCCATTCTCTGCACCGAATAATTTCATCCTAAAAGTCCTGATCATATAATTATTACACTCTAGTTCATCACTTTAATTACTCATTTAGTCGCTGTAGTCGTGTTGCGTTAGAAATGCTGGTGGAGCCGCTGTGCTTCGTTCGTACGGTTTTCTGGAAAGTGGCTGAAGGTGAAGGAGGATGTCGTCAGATGGTCAAACTGGGAAGGAAATGAAATTTGGGGAAAGAAAGTAGGAAACATTTTAGAGAGGATGTTTTTAGACTGAATAAAGCTTTCTTGCATTGGAATGAAAAAACTGTTTGTCTTGTTAATGAGTAAGAGATAAAATCTTCAATAACTTTGTTCACACAACACTTAAGATATCTGTAGGAAAAACATGAAAAACTTATTTTATGTATGTTTTCAAGTTATAAAATGTTCAAATTTAAATTTAGCTGGGAACCAGATGGGATTTTCTGACAAAACAAACTAGTTTAAAAACTCCCAGTACATTCACCCAATCCCAACCAGTTACTGTCCAGTTCAGTTAGAAATTAGTGCAACAAATTAATTGAGCTGCTGTGGAAATATTAACATAATTATGTCCTGAAGCTGCACCAGTAAGTTGTTAAACCATAAAGAAATGCTGCCACCTACTGGGTGGGATTAGCAGATCTTAATCTTTCTAAAACGATGGCCTAAAGAATTCATCCATCCATCTTCTGTTCACCCTTGTCCCTAATGGGGTCGGGAGGGTTGCTGGTGCCTCTCCAGCTACGTTCCGGGCGAGAGGCAGGGTCACCCTGGACAGGTCGCCAGTCTGTCGCAGGGCAACACAGAGACATACAGGACAAACAACCATGCACACTCACACCTAGGGAGCATTTAGAGAGACCAGTTGACCTGACAGTCATGTTTTTGGACTGTGGGAGGAAGCCGGAGTACCCGGAGAGAACCTAAGCATTCACAGGGAGAACATGCAAACTCCATGCAGAAAGACCCCGGCCGGGAATCGAACCCAGGACCTTCTTGCTGCAAGGCAACAGTGCTACCAACTGCGCCACTGTGCAGCCCTGGCCTAAAGAATTGTCAAAAGTTATTTTTGCAATAAAAAAAAAAAGTATTTTATTGCAAAAAATTAAAATAAAAGGTGAGTTTAGCCTCCAACATCCAATAATCTCAGCTTTATAGTAAAACTAATCTGTTACTGTAGCAACATGATCGCTCTTTAGAAAATGTAAATGAATGAAACCTTTAATCTGATCACATGTGAGAATAGATATCCCATGTTTTTAAAAACAAAAACTGAAGCCTTTATTTTCTTTTAATTTATGCTGATCCGAGATTATTGAACAGCCCTGCTTCCTAAACTCCATAACCTGGGCTTTGACTAGGCTCATATCTCCATTTTTCAGCCAGTCCTGGGTAGATTCACAGATGTGTTTTGGGTTTTGATGCAGCAGCCAGTTCTGGTCCAGTTGAAATGTTTTTCTGATTTCCATTGTTTCTATTAAATAAAAGGGGCCAAAGTGGAACCCTGGGGTACTCCGAATGTGGCTTTTCTTTGCCTGCTTTAATTGAAAGTTACTTACTGACATGAAGAAAAACTTTTACTGTCAAGTAATTTCCAACCTGCTATATAAATAAAATAGTTGATCAACATAGCAACAGACTGAAGGTGATCTGCTCCTTATCTGAGTTTCTACCAGCCCGCCCACATGTTCTCACATAATCAACACACCACACAGATTAAAACGTGATAATCTTTAATTTAGCCTTTTTGCTCCAAACACTCAATGAAATGTAAAAGCTTTGGTTTCACAGCAACGTAAAGGTCCAAGTTAACAGCAAATCCTGGAGAATTTTAATCATTTGCTCAGTGAAAATGAAATAAATTTCAACTTATTGGACCAAATTATGGCTAAAATTAGGGGAATTTTAAAAATCAGGAGGAATCTAATCTTTACAATGAATCTATTAGATGAAACTTAATATAAATATTCCTGGGAAATCAAAACAAGTCAAATTAAACATTAATTTCAGCAAAAACAAACCTGCATTTCTGCATACAATATGAAACTTAACAGCATTTATGACCAGTAGCCTCCATCATTGTTCATCAGCTTCCTCCTCCATGTTTCTAACACATTGCCTCTTCATTGGCTCCGCCTCCACCTGTCCTCCAGGTGGGAGCTCCTTCCTCTTGCAGAGCGGCCTGAGCGAAGAGCAGCTGCTGATCCGACAGGAGCTCCTTTCCTCTGGGGGCAGAAATCCAGGGCTGCAGCCTGCATCCAACCCGGAGCCACCAAGCTGCACCTCTACATCCATAGCATGGTTCCCCTTTGCTGAATAGCTTACACTTTGATGAACTACAGACTGATAATGTGTTGAGGAGTCTCTGCTGCTGTTTGTCACCATTTCACTGAGTGTTAAAGAGGCGGCGTGGTGACGCAACAATCGCCTTCTCTGGCCAGAGCCGCTGCGTCCTCCTATGGCAAAGATTAACAGCAATTATTTGGGGTTTTTAGCCTGTCAGAGCAAAAAGAATAATGAGAGCCAATTTTCACAGTCATGCTTTCACCATATAATAGATTCATTTATAAATCTCACCGTTGGAACTAAATATCCAGTTAAGCTAAATATTTCCCTTGAGACTATTACCAAGCCAAATATTCAGTTTAAAGCAACATTTTTAGCTCAAATATAAGCCTAACTAAATATTTAGGTATCAACTTACATTTAGCTTGAAGCTAACTATTTAGTTACAAAGGTAAATATTTAGGTAAAAGCTAAATATTTAAATTAAATATTTAAATATTTAAATTTAAACTAGATATTTAGTTAGCAAGCTAAATATTTAGCTCCAAGCTAAATATCTATTTACCAAGTTAAATATTTAGTTTAAAGCTATATTTTTAGCTCAGATATATCTAACAAAACATTTAGATAACCTATATTTGGATGAAGGTATATATTTAATTTGCAATCTAAATACTTAGTTTAAAGCAACATTTTAGCATGAATATAAATATTTAGCTAGTATGCTCCTTCTGGCTTTTCACATTAAAGAAGTAAAAGCAACACTTGGCAGAGAAGGAACCAGAACCTCCTATTTTAAATAAAACATCCCCCACTCTCCAAAAACTTTTTTTTTTTTTTTTTCCATTTAATCTCTTGAACTGGTGTTGTACTTTTCTTCTTCTTGATCTAAGCTCCTCTTCCTCATCCTCCCACTGCATCTATGTAACATTTTTTAAAAAGTGTTTCAGTAAGACACAGTCATTCTGTAGCATATCTTTATATTTTTGTCAATATAGCCGGTTATCGGCAAGTATTCACTTGCCGATAACCGGAAGTGGACAACCAAAATAAAAGCTGGGCCATCCCGACTTCGTTTTCTTTTCCTCTTTTCTTGAATATTTCAGTTTAAAACAAACTATTAGCCATTTTACAGGCAATACAGACGTTTACCAATGGATCTAAAAGTAAGTGACGTATCAGCTTTGAAGCAATCCAGTCTCACCTGCAAGAATTTCAGCTTGAGAAATTCTCAAGACCCAGCTTTTATTTTGATATTCCACTTACCAATTAGCATGTTGGTTAATAGTTAATTTAGGAGCTGCTAAACATTTAGTTAGTAAACAATATTTAGCTAAATAAGATCTAAGTAAAAATTTAGCTAGCATGCAGCTAGCCAAATATTTAGCTTGCTCACAAAATATTTATGGAACTAAATATTAAACTTGGTAACAAATATTTAGGTTGAAGCTAAATTAATATTAAGAATTTGATTAAATATTTTGCTTAAAACTGAGATTTAAAAAAAAAATGAATGAATAAAAATATGACTTTGAAAAATTAACCCATTTTATGGTGATTAAACAGCTGAAATTACTGCTGTTAATTTTTGACAAACATCCCCCAAATCCTCCTCCTTCACCTTGCTGCCTCTTCTCCCTGCTGGCACCGTTTGGCTCCTCAGAATCCTCTGAGCTCCCATCATACGGGTCCAAAAACTGCACAGCCAAGACAACAGCCACACCATGAGTCGGCAGGATGCTGTAGCGTTGGAGGTGACCGGATCTGAGGATGCTCACCAGCGAACAGCAGCCATGTCTTCCTGCAGACTTGTATGTCAACGCCACGGTCCGGCAGGAGGTTCTGCTTTCTGGTGCGCTGCTCACACATCCCTGCTCACAGCAAGCAGAGACTCAGGCGCTTTGACCTTCACAGGTTGGGAGACACAAACTGAACAGCAGCAGCCAAAACTTTACATACTTTCATCATCAGTCTGAATATGAACTGATTGTTATTTTTTACACAACTTCAAAGAGTTGAATTGTTGCAACAAGTTTTAATTTATTACTTTTCTTTATAGATGATCTATGGTCATCTATGGTCATGAGCTTTGGGTCATGACCGAAAGAACGAGATCGTGGATACAAGCGGCCGAAATGGGTTTTCTCCGTAGGGTGGCTGGGCTCTCCCTTAGAGATAGGGTGAGAAGCTCAGTCATCCGGGAGGGACTCAGAGTAGAGCCGCTGCTCCTTCACATCGAGAGGAGCCAGTTGAGGTGGCTTGGGCATCTGGTCAGGATGCCTCCTGGACGCCTCCCTGGTGAGGTGTTCCGGGCACGTCCCACCGGGAGGAGGCCCCGGGGAAGACCCAGGACACGCTGGAGGGACTATGTCTCTCGGCTGGCCTGGGAACGCCTCGGGATTCCCCCGGAGGAGCTGGAAGAAGTGGCTGGGGAGAGGGAAGTCTGGGCCTCCCTTCTGAAGCTGCTACCCCCGCGACCCGACCTCGGATAAGCGGAAGAAGATGGATGGATGGATGGACTTTTCTTTATTTCACAAAAGCAGAGCATTGTCCATGCTGTAAAGTCTGTCAATCTGTAAAGTGTTAGAAAACCATTTCTATAGAAATAAACAGTGGAGAACCTTCTCAGGAGAAACCAATCTACCAAAATTACTTCAAGAGCTCAACAACTCATCCAGAAGAACCCAGAACAACCTCAGCGTCCCATCTGATCTGATCTACCACTCACAGAAAGGCAATCATAGACACGGTGGAGGCAGTGTGATGATCTGTTTTTGCTGCTGCAGCATCTGGATGACTTCTAGTAATTAATGGAACCAGGATTTCTGCTCTAACGCAGAAAATCCTCAAGTAGAATCTCCAACTGTCGGTTTCTGTGGCCAAAACCCAACAAATCTCTGAAGAGCTAAGAAGGACAAAATGAAGGTTTCAGAATGGCCTAGTCAAAGTAGAGTTTCAATGCATACCTTTTCCAAGTTGGAAATTATCCCAAATCTAACTTTTACAACAGATTTGATATATATAGCATTTTTATAACAACTGAAGGTAACAGTTACTTGCTAATGGCATAAAATGTCATCATATGCCTGGACACAAATGATGCTGTCCCTTTAAGAGTCAGTACAGCTGGATAATCCTTCCACCCTCAAACAAAACAGTTCAGATACGTCAAGGCTGAGTAAAAAGTTTATGTAA